>NW_026561343.1:0-82156 GCF_028858705.1 Grus americana | reverse complement strand
CCAAGAAATACTCTGCTGGTAGATGCTGCACGACCGAATGGTGAGTCAATTGTGGCGTTGTTTATGCAGAATACGGGCATTGCCACATCCCGGGAGCTGTGTCATCCAGTTGATGACCGGCTGCTGTGTGAGCATTCTGATAGACTCAGTCTGGCTGCTAGACAGGTACCACTCAAGCATGGAAGGCAGAAAGCGGGCTATCTGGGAAGCTTCTCTGTATCCTCTTTGGTGCAGGGAAGGGAATTTGCAAGAGAAGGCAATTCGGTGTGAGAAACTATAAAACAGCAATATTTGGCCAGCATAGCAAAGATGGATATGACTGTCATATCTGCACAGGGTCAGGGAGGCATTGCACAATTCAAATGCTTCTGCTTTGAAATCAGAAAAATCAGTTTCTGATCATCTTGTGCCCGGTCTACAGGTAATGCCAGAAGATACTGAAAGCACTCTGATTGACAAAGATGTTTGTATATTTGTTGTCTGTGATGTCTAGTGGGTTATTAGGTGAAGAAAAGAGCTAGAAAAATATTATGTGAGCTATTTCACTGGCAGGGAGTTGCAAAACAAAGAAATTAAGAGTTTGCCCAAGACCATAACTCAAGTCAGTAGGAGATGTAGGAACTGAACCACTTTCCCTTGATTCCTGTGTGCAAGAGATTCTGTGAAAACCATCCTGAGTGCACAGGGGACACAAGGCAAAGGCAGCAATGTGCAAAAAAAAGTCAAGCTCCTGTTCAGACACACTTTGGGCTTAATGTTTTCCGCTCCCTCTCCACTGTGCATGGAGTGTGGGAGCACCTACTGAGACACCTATGTTGGCTGTGCCCCGTACATCGCTGCCAGGCCAGATGCCTTCTTTTATAAGCCTTTTTTTGGGGGGTATTCATTTCCTATAGCTTGAGCTATCTTCAGTGAAGACACCTTAGTCTAAGCGAATAATTTGGGACCTCTTCATAGCAGGGGTAAGAAATAAGCCCTGTGAGACAGGTCAGAGGGTGACAAACTGGTCCATACAAGTCCCATTTCTCTCCACTGACTATCAAGGGGGTGACGGTGGCTCTTTCAGAAGTGCATGGCTACTTACGATCCCAAGAGCAGACAACACCCTTCAGCTCTTGTACAGTGTTATCACATGTTTTTGTGCAGTATTTCAGATAGTTGAATCAAGCCTGACACCACTGTGTCTCCAGGTTTTTTACAGTCCATTGACTTTGATAGCCAAATTAGAAGCATGTGTTCATTGCACAGTTGCGAAACTGAAGTACTCAGCTGACCCACAAACAATATTTTCTTATTGCACTTACATGAGTGGTTGCTTGTTAGCCACCGGAAAGGACATATGTGTTGCGTTAGTAAAAATAGATTTATTACTTTGCACATTTTTTCCAGGAAATTTGCATCAAACCAGTCCAAAAAGTCCCTTTAATTCTATTAAAACAGTTGAGATGTAGTCTTAAATAATCATTCAATGAATAGGGACCTGATAGTTTTTACTGATACATTAGGAGAAATTTAGTAAGTAAGTGATTTTAATAGGATACGAGCCAGCAATGCGCCCTTGCAGCCAAGAAGGCCAACGGTGTCCTGGGCTGCATTAGGAGGAGCGATGGCTGCAGGTCAGGGGAGGTGATGCTTCCCCTCTGCTCAGCACTGGTGAGGCCACACCTGGAGAGAGAGATGGACATACTGGAGAAGGTCCAATGAAGAGCCATCAGGATGATGAAGGGATTGGAGCGTCTCTCACATGGGGAGAGTCTGAGAGAGCTGGGACTGTTCAGACTTGGGGGATGTGATCCATGTGTATAAATACCTGATGGGGAGGGAATGAAGAAGCGGTGCCCAGTGACAGGACAAGAGGTAACGGGCACAAACTGAAACACATGAAATTCCACCTGAACACAAGGAAACACTTTTTTTACTGTGAGGGTGGTCAGACACAGAAACCAGTTGCCCAGAGATGATGTGTGTTCTCCATCTGTGGAGATACTCAAAACCCAATGGACGCTGCCTGCTCTGGCTGACCCCGCTCGAGATGGCGGGGATGGACTGGATGATGATCTGCAGAGGTGCCTGCGAGCCTCGACCGTTCAGCTGTGATTCTGCTCGTCCCCATTTCACCCCAGGCAAGAGAGAGTCATCTGCTCTGCCTCCGTGCAGGTCCCTGAGCTAATCAAGGTTTCAGAGGAAAACATTCTGCAATCCCAAGGCATTACACGAGGCAGAGGAAAATTAAAGAGGGATCTTCTCCCCTCTTTAGTGCATCACCTTGGACTCAGAAAGTGGGGGGGGAACGTTTATAAACTCTGAAATGGTTCCTGACTTCTTATGTCAAGGTAATCCTGCTGGATTTGGGACCACCCTGCTGCAGACCACCCGGAGCCCAGCTTCAGGAGCCGGGCGCTCCGTTGCTCACTAGCTCCCAGTGTCTTTGTGTTCCTGGTGACCAAGCTCTAGATGGGGATGGTGGAAGAGCAGCGGTGGGAGTTGCGTGGTTTTTGTCTGTGTGAAAGAGCAGCAGCTTACAGAAAGTACAGTATCTTGTACTGATGTTGCTGCTTAGTCATACTGCAGCGACTGTAACTTGGCAGCTGGTCTCACCCCGGTTCCTTGCAAATGTTTCCATTTATGGCTGGGATTTTTATTTCCCTTTGCCTCCAATCGCCACACAGATGGAAAGTCTCCAAAAGGGAAGGCCGTGGGTTTACATCGGGAGAGAAACCAGCTGCGTATATTCATACCTTGCATTTCAAGTATCTCTTACAGGACCACACCACCCAGGATGCTCAAGGGATTCATTAGGGATCATTTTGGCCAGAAGCGGGTGCCGTGCCTGTCTGGTGGCAGGAGCACAGATGTCATTGTGGTTGTCAATATTTTCCTTGCCCAGGGCTCAGATAAGCTGTGAAGGAGAAAGCTTCAGCCATTTGACCTGGTTGTCCCTGCTAGCAGCTGGGTGCTGTGGCTGGTCCTGCCAGGGGCACCGGAGAAGGGGGGGGACCACGTGAGCAGGCGGTGCTGGGGACCCTTGGGGCTGTGCCCATCCTCTTCCAAAGCCACAGCTCCTGAACGCTCCTTGCTGGCCTCCAGGAAGAGGGGATCCAGTTACAGAGAGACAGCATGTGGGATCCAGGTTCCCTCCATGAGTTACAGATGTGCAGGTTTACGACACAGTGTGCTCCAGCAAGCCCATGGAAAAAAGCATTCCCGGCTTATGAAGAGCTTTGGGGCAGATAAAGCAGAGTCGTGACCTGAGCTGGAAAAGGGATGTGCCTGCTGCAGACTTGTTGCTGCGGTGGGAGCTGGAGCCTCTGGGGGAATGGCACTGGGATGCTGCACCCTCGTCTTGCTCTTGTACCTTGTCTGGCTTGCCTGTTCTCCTGCTCACATGGATAACATGGAGCAGCAGGCTGAGAACAATTAAAGGAAAAAAAAAATTACTTTCCTCACCCAGGGCACCGGATTGGAAAAATAACTGATCTTTCATTTAAGGCCAAATTTCAGCAAGGCACTGAAAACCCCAGGCTTTTTGCTCCCACTCCACATAGTTTTGTGGAAATTAAGTGCATGCCTCAGTGAAATCCGGACTGACCGGTTGGAGGTGGCTGCAGGTGGAGCGGAGCTGTGCTCCCACCCCCCAGCAAGGCATAAAGGGTGCAAAGACTGGAGCACTGACTTGGCAGCTGTCTCTTCTTCAGGTTATGGATAACCTCTCCATGTCTGAATTGTTTCCTTTCAAACATTTGGCTCGGTTCTGGGTATTCTGTAGAAACATGTGATTTCTGGAGAAACCTTTTGAAAGAGGGCATCGATTTTTTTCCAGCTAAAAAAGCCTAATCTTTGCCAGAGCCGATTCCTCTACAATCAAAGCATTCAGCTCCTATAACAGTGAGCCACCGTGGGAAGACCAAACGTGTTGTTATTGCCCAGCCCTGCTGATGAAGTCCCTGTCTGCAGCTCTTGGCTTTCTGGCCTGTGTTATCACAACAGGAAAAGAAGACGGGAGCCATTTAAAACCATCAAGTCATGGTGTAGCATCCCTCACCCATGTCTTGGGATGCAGAAACCATGTGCATTATTCCATTCTCAAGAGCTGGAATCCTACCCAGTCCTTTCTTTGTCTGGGCAGGGAGAAGAACGGGAGAGAAGTGTGGGGTTAGGGGAGATCCAAAGCGCTCTTCCCAGGTGGGAAGGCAACTGGGCCAACATGGGTTGTCTGGAGTGATCTGGTTTCAGAGTCTACTGATAAAGCTCAGAGCAAAGTCTAGCTCCACAGACCAGAGAGGGGGAAATCTGTGATACAAGTAAAAAATAGACATGCAATATAATTTTTAAAAATATACGCAAGCAATATTGGTGGCTACCTAAAAGTTTGTTTCACTGCTTCATGACCCACTCAGTCTTGTCCATTCCCAGAATCACAGAACCACAGAACAGTTAAGATTGGAAGGGACCTCTGGAGGTCATCTGGTCCAATCCCCTGCTCAAGCAGGGCCACCTAGAGCAGGTTGTCCAGGATCATGTCCAGATGGGTTTTGGGTATCTCCAAGAATGGAGACTCCACAACCTCTCTGGGCACCCTGTGCCAGTGCTCGGTCACCCTCACAGTAAGAAAGCAGGAGTGGTGGTGGCCCGGAGCTGGGACCATCACCATGTGCAGAATCCAGAGGCACCAGCCCAGGAGATGCAGCAGGACTGTGCTGCGTGCCAGACCCTGGGACAACATGTGCTGCTCCGCTGTGGGGATGCCGGGGCTCACCCCAGCCGGCCGGGGCTGCTTGGCAGGGCTGGAGAGTCCAACCGATGGCTGGGGGGCGGGGGCAATGAGCTGCTAACAGGGGCACTAGTGGGGGGCTCCTGGTGGGGAGTCAGCTGAAGCTGAAGCTGCTGCCCCAGAGCTGCTGCAGGAGCAGGCAGAGGAGGGGGGTGACTCTCCCGGAGGGGGACCCCAACAGCCAGGACAGGGAAATGGGGAGATGTTCCTGCAGTGGCTATGGTGCTGCTGGGACACTGGAGCTGGTGGGATGCAGCTGATGGCGTGGGAGAGCAGGGTGCTGGGGCCCATGCTGTCCTGCTTTCAGGAGGGGCAAGTGTAGGGATATGTGGAGCGGTGGATCCATCCTGCTGTCCCGTGGAGGGACACCATGTGGAGTCTGCAATAGGTGAATATTCAAGCGGCTGGTGCGTTCGGGGATATCTGTTCCGCACAGGCAAGGGATGGAGCTTATTACAGCATAAACTCTGTGTCCTGCTCCACAGGGACGACGGGTGGAGATTGTCACCTGCATGTGTTTAAACTTGTAACCCTCTTAATTTGAGGGGGGGTGTTTTACTGAGCGCATGGACACAGCGTTACCATGTTCATCCGATTTGTCAGGGAGGAAGGGTAGAGTTTGTAGCAAGGGTATGGGAAGGCTGTGATGATGTTAAAAGTGTTTGTAATGAATGTATATTCGAATGATGGCTCTTAAATACATGTTCCCTGAAATGTGGGCTTTGGGCTGCATGAAAGCAGCTCCTGGTTCTGGAAACATGCTTTCCCTGCAAGCAGGACTCTTAAGTCAGCACGACGCTATTGAAACCGGAGCCGGCGCTGTTCAAGGATCTCAGCAGCTCAGCCGTAGCGAGCCCAGGCTGCAATCTCTGCTGGCAGTTCTGGTTCAGGTCCTCTCCGGTGTGCTCCTCACCCGCCAGCGCCAGCCCCTACTCTTGCCGCAGGGAGCTCACACGGGTTTTGTCTGGCGGCCGCAGCGTTTACAACCATGGCTGCAGCGGGGCCGAAGTAGACCGGGGACCTCCCGTGCTCCCGCACCTCTTCCACAGGGTTCAACGGCAGAACCCCGGAGCAGAGGCAAGCTTGCTGTTTGCTCGCCGAGACGAAACAGGGCAGAGGCTTTGCCAAAACCGACTGCTGCCCGCTGTCTCCTGTTGCCAGATGCTGCCAGCCCCGTCCCCCCCCCCCAGGAGAGATGTCTGTTCACTGCCGGCCGAGCTGCGGTCTCTCGATGGGATCCATGTGTTCTTGATGAGAGGCCTGGGGAACTTAATAGTCCCTGGTCTGGGGTTTTCTGTCAAGCACTCCTACAGCCTTCAATTATCTGGATTCCCCAGAAGGGATGTGGGAGGCTGATTTCCTCACAGGGTTTCCAGTGGCTCCTACAAGTCCTTCCTTCCCTATTTCCCTCTCCCAGCACCCTTCGCCCTTTCCCACCGTCCTTGTCCTCCTGCCTCCCTGAGGGGGGCTCTGCTAGGGCGTATCTTGATCACAGATGCACCTTTTCTTTTGTCACACCTGACAGAGATGATGCGCCAAGCAGACAGGACGTCGGTTCTGCCTCTGCAAGGCAGCGAGGTGTGCAAACACGCGTGGGCTGCTTCCCAGGGTGCGCACGTCTGCCTGGTCTCGTGCGCGGGTTGGCTGTTAAACCTCGTGGCATCTCCTGTGACTGGTCAGCCTGCCACGATCCCACAATCACCACCACGGTTTTAGGATGGGAGCAAACAATTTGCTTCCTTACTGTGTGGCAGGGCACCCTTTTTTTTTTAATGTGGCTGTATTAGTTATGCTGCTGCGTGAAGAGGCGCTTGGGGAGGTAGCATCAAGCATTTCAGGACCCGTTAGACTGCCAGAGCAATGCAGGGGAAATCCTCACGTAAAGTGAAAATCGGGTTTCTGTACCCAAGAAGGCAATTATAAAAGAAATAAATAAAGCATGATTTCTTGCTCACTTCTGCTTCTCTTCTTTATATTTTTATCTTTGTAGGTGAAGCTGTCGGAGTGTGGATGGATGAGGGGCAGAAGGAGGGCAAAGAACTGTCCGTAGAAGACAGTGAGTGCACGCCTGCACTTTCAGCTCCCCACTCTTCGTGTTGTGTATCACACACTGAAGCTGGAAAATCTCAAGCCTCTTTGGACTGGAGATAAGCATTCAAGTTCCACTGGCAGTCTTAAGGAGAAGTAGTATAAACATGGGATGTTATTTATTGTGTGCATGTGACCAAAATTACTTTGTTGGAGGCTGGGCTCACATTAATGCCCAAGCGAAGAGCCCAGACATTCAGTTACACTGGTAAAAGGTTATCCACATCCCTGGTAAAAATATTTTGACTTCCTTGTAACCCTGATCTCTTGGGCTGATTTAAGGTACCATCAAAAAAGAATCCCAGGAAGGATGGAATGCTTCTCTCCTCCTGTACCTCTGAATCGCTAACTTGCTCTGCAGAGTATTCGCCTGCTTTATCTCAGAGGAATGCAAGTTAAAAATGCAGCATATTTTTTTGGTTTGGGGTTGTTGTTTATTTTGGTTTTACTTTGTAGGAGGACCTTTGAAACCAACTCAGATAAGAATCTTTCTCTTAACACTAATTATGTGTCTAATTATATTACATTTCCTATACACATAAAAAAAATCCCATTAGAATTTTTATGACACTCGGTGCAAATACCATTTTCCTTTTCAGTAGTGGCAGGTTCGCCTGACGGTAAAGGGGAATTTTATTGCAATGTTGTATTTGGCCAGGAGGACGCTCCATTACAGAATTACACATTTCTTGAGCATCAGTCTATAGCTGCAAATGAAACAAGGGCCTCTAACGTTTTGTGTTAGAGCAAGAATTCGAGCACATGCGTAAGAGAAGGGGAGGTGTTAAGCATCGTGCCAAAAGCAGGCAAATAGCGCTCTGCTGTACGTGACCCAGTGAGCTGGGCCGAAGCACTGCACAGGGTTCCCTGGATTCACATCAACTATGTGAAAAGCAGCAGCCACCGAGCAGTGGAAAAGCTCTGCAGCCCGAGGAACAGCTGCTGGGTGGCTGCCCACCGCGCTGCCCCGCGACAGGGATGTCCGGAGAGGAGGGCAGCTCCCCGCAGCCCCTACCCCAGTGGGGGAAAGCAAGTCCTGGGAGGGCTCAGCACATAAAGTCTGTCCAAGGAGGGCTGGAGACATGCTGGGCTTTTGCTTCGTGGCTTGGTGGTGAGGTGGGCACAGATTTCAGAGGTCTCTGTCACTCCATTTCAGAGGCACGTTTGGATGCCTGTGGCATACGCTGTTAGCAGGACTTGAATTAGCTGCAAAATTTTTTTTTTGCAAATTGTTTTGCAAATCATTATAATTGCAAATTTGTGGAAAATTTTTGCAAATTATTGTTAACCTATGACAAATTTGGCCTCGTATTCGGGTCACGAAAGGGGTCATGAGGAAACCCTTTCTCCAGGACTGCACTCGTCTTCCAGAGAGTTTGGGGGCCATGTCGTTAGTGAGTAGCCAGATACAGTCCCTTACCACTGCAGAAACTCCAGAAGATATTACTGTTCAGTCTTACTCATTGCCAACGTTTACCTGTGCATTGTCTTTTGCCCATCAAACCATTGATTCACGTGAGCATCAATCAGATTGTCTTCTAGACCCCTTGCTGGCCTCCTTGCTGCCTGCAGCCTGTGGTTTGGGGAGGGAGGGTTTGTATTCCCTTGTAACCTCTATGAGGTAAAAATTAAAAGCTTACTGTGTAGTTAGGGAGAGACTCAAGGGAAGGCTTTTCAGCAGCTTTGTGCTCCTGGAAGGCAATGCAAGCCTCTTTCAGATGGTGTTAGAGGTTCTGCTGGTGGGGTACCAGCGCAGGGGATGCCGGCAGACCTTCCCTGCTGCCTTCGGTATGGACCTTGGGCTCATGTTTGACCGCTGCACTACTGCACCCATGTGCTAAAGCATCCCAAGTGAGGACAGCTGAGCTCATTTCTCAGACCCAGCCACCTCCTGGGGGTTTGTTAAGGTTGAGGGGTTTTCAAGAAGATAAACTTAATGCTTTCTCTTGGTGAGCATCTTTAGTTACAAGTTGCAACCTGGAAGTCTCAGATTTTCATTTAGGACCTGAATCACAGGTCCCTACAGCCAGTAAAAAGCCTCTCATTGACTTCAAGGTGGGGTCTTTTTTTTTTCATATTTCCTTTCTAATTCCTTTTTACTGGTCCTGTGGAAACGAGAATTACACATTATCTGTCCCAAGGATTCTGCTCCATACAGGGGTTGATGTTGGAAACATTTGTTTAAGACGCGAGGGCAGCAGAACAGTGTGGTTAGAGAGAGACAAAGCTGGGATTAAAGACAAGATTAGCATTTCAAATAAATCAGCTGAATTGCTGAGCCCTGATGTGTCCTTGCCAGGCCACCAGACTCCAACCGGGACCAGCCTTCCCCCAGCCCAGCAGCCCACACTGCCATACCCCACATTCAGAGAAAAGGCTTTTTTTTTTTTTCTATATGTGATCCCTTTCAGCCCCCTCTTTTCCAGGATAAGGCACTAATTAATTCCTTTCCTTTCTATTTATACCCATTAGTCATTGCAAAAGTGTCCCCCGGTAGATTTATGGTTCAATATAATGAGTACGTCTTGAGGGAATATTATTCATACAGTTAGCTGAAATCTAACAGAGAAAGTCTATATTTTATTTGTAACCTTAGCCAGAGCAGTCATTTCATGGGGAGGCAGTATCTCCACGCTCCAGTGTGTTTAGCAAATGTTTAGATAGCAGAAGGAGGAAACTGAAATCTCTTTCTTAGGTCTGTACACGGCGTTAAGGACCGTGGGTGGGGCGGGATGTGACTAAGTTCAAAAATGTACATTTTTTTTTGAACCATCACTGGTAAAAGGCTGGAGAGGGGAATGAGGTTTCCCCTATAAACTATGTGGTTTTTTTCTCTAAATTTCATGGAAACACCACTGCAAGTTTTTCCTTCTCGTTTCTCTGGTGACAAGAAAATAAAACAAATGCAGCTGGGTCATTCTGCTCTCGCTGTATTTCACCATGAAGCCCCAAAGACACAAACCGTGTGTTTTAACTCTCTCGCTACCCTGGGCTACAAAACAGATCGTTTGACATCTCCACAAAGATAGCTCGGGATTATCCAGCACGTACTGCGGACCACAGAGGCATCAGCCGCCTCTCCGAGGTCCTGCCTTGCCAGGGAGCTGGAATGCGATTGCTCCACTACACGAAGGCTCTTCCCAATGAGTCAACGAGTTTTGGGACTCAACCGTCTTGACTGGCTGCGTGGAAAAAATGTGCTGCAAGGGATGAAAGCGTTAAGAAGCAAGGATTGTGAAACCGGTAAAAGGGGAACTATTCTGGGAGAAAGGGTTTCAGTCCATCCTGTCCACACTCTCTGCCCTCTGTCCACCTATTTTTTTGCTTGCTGGGTTCATCTGTGGTCTTGTGTTGATGCTACCTGGCACCTCTGGGAGCACCCCGGGCACCCTCGCTTCCCCTGGAGTTGAAAAGCCTGAGCTGGCTCTTCCACAATGGCGAGGAGACCCAGGAATGGTCAGCTGGAAGGAAGCCCTGGGCTTTCTCCTTGTCTGGAGGGAGCAGCTCCAGAAGTGGTGAGCAGTCAGGGCACTGTAGAATAGCTGACTCTGGACACGAAGCCTGGGCTGAGCAACTGGAGTTAAAATATTAACAAGTATGGCCTCAATGTCAAAAGGCCAAACTTCAGAGACCCAAAAAAATTGTGCAGCAGGAGCAGCTTGGCACAGGAGCTCCGGAGCATCCCTGCCATTCCTTCAAGCCAGCGTACTCAAACTGGCCTCAGGAAGGCAGATCTGGAGCAGAGGGGAATAAAACTTGGAGCAAAGGTCTAACGAAGTCTAAATGAGCACTTCAGGAGGATTATCAGGAATGGTGGGGAAGCGGGCTCATGGCTGGCTGTGCGAGCAAAGCCTCAGCGAGAAGTAGCCCACAGCTGGGACAGAGAGCCAGGAGGACGCCATCCTCTTGCACGAGCTCTCATGATGAAACCTCTGCTGTGCAGAGCAGAACCGAAACGGGCCCTGGGCCCACCAACAAAAGCAAGCTGCATCACGCTAATACCCGCTGGTGGCATTGAGGTGGCTCCTGTAACCTTCTCTGGAGGCTGTGCCATGGGGGACCAGCTGGAAGATGGGGGGCTGCCACCTCCACTTCTGGCCGCTTGCTTTCCCACCGCTGTATCTAAACAACGTAGGGTCTCTGGGATATCATCATCATCATCCTCTAAGGATCTTGAGCTCTAGTGAAAAACCACAAGGTCACAGATAGGGGCCTGCGTCTGGCAAGGCTTCAGTAACGCTGTAGGTTGGGAAATCCTTGGGGCTGTTTAAAAGAAAATTCTAGACACGCCAAACAGTGCTTCCTTATGCGTTAGCAAACAACAATTTACAAGCACGCAAATGCTGTATATAAAAGTGCTAAGTAAATAAGAACTGCAATAGCATGGGAGACTTAAAAGTTAACACCAGGATATTAAAATAGGAAAAAGTACGTGAAGCCTCAGATTGCACTTGTGTGTTCATGATGACTCTAAACATCCTGGAGCAGTTGTCTTTAATGGCCTAAATCCCAGGAAATGCTGCTAAAATATGGTATCAAATGAACATTTGCTTTTTTCTTCAGAAAGATTCCCTTTTGTGTCTCCTTTTACCACAATTCAAGAATGTCAAACACAGTGGGGGCTGTTGCTCATGTACATGACCTGGGTTAATCTAGAAAAATAAGCATTTCTTTCTTCTTTTATTTCTTTAATAGATGTCTTCTCCTGGGCACCAGTGAGGATGAGCAAGACCTGTTAGGGACACCTCAGAGCCAGCCAAGCCTGCACCCAGTGTCCACACAAAGAGGGTGGACCAGCATGGGTGATGCTGTAGTAGGGGGTCTGCTGCAGACCACCTGATGAAGAAAAGGAGGTGGATGAAGGGTTTTTTAGGCACTTCTTGGAATCTTTTGGATTAACCACTGCACTACCGGCTAGGAGAGCAGTGCAGCTGGGCATGACCACCACAAGGGGTTTCTGGAATGGTTTGAAGGCAATGAGAGCAATCGAATTGCAATGAGAGCAATTGAAAGCTGGTGAAGGGTCTGGAGCACAAGTCTTATGAGGAGTGGCTGAGGGAACTGGGGTGGTTTAGTCTGGAGAACAGGAGGCTGAGGGGAGACCTTATCGCTCTCTACAACTACCTGAAGGAGGTTGTGGTGAGGTGGGTGTTGGTCTCTTCTCCCAACCAACAAGTGATAGGACAAGAGGAAATGGCCTCAAATTGCTCCAGGGGAGGTTTAGGTTGGATATTAGGAAAAATTTCTTCACTGAAAGGGTGGTCAGACATTGGAACAGGCTCCCCAGAGAGGTGGTGGAGTCACCATCCCTGGAGGTGTTCAAAAACCATGTAGATATGGTACTTCGGGACATGGTCTCATAGACATAGTGGTGTTGGGTTGACATTTGGACTTGATGATCCTAGAGGTCTTCTCCAACCTTAAAGATTCTATGATTCTATGATTCAATTTTGTGATGGAAGTGATGAATGAACTGACCAGGGTAAATGCTCTTTTGGACCCGCTACTCAAACACGGGGAAAATGAGAAGGCTGGAAGCAGCCTTGTCCGCAGAGACTGCAAGACTGTGGCACTTAAGGTGCTGAGAGAAGTCAGCAAGGCAAAGAGCAGAATTACAACCCTGACCCTCAGAGGAGCAGGGGTTTGCCTGTTGATGGGGGAGGAATACAAACACATTGTATTACTTGAGTTAGGAAGCAAGAATTTCAGAAGATGGCAACTACAAAAGGGCATAAAATCCACCCTTCCATTTGTCGTCAGTGAAAACACTGAGATTATCAACCGCATACTTACAAATATTTGAAAACCAGTGTTCGTTGTTTCCACTAAGCACTTAAATATCTTGGCCTCGTTTTTGGTTCTCTTCACATATTTAGAAAAGACGACCCTTGGAGACCACTGTATAATCTCAGAGTCTCATGAAGGGCGGATGCACTTGCAGACAGGCACAAAGAAACTGCAGTAGCTGTTTCCCAGAGAACCACAGCAGTCCCATAAAGCTGTTTCAGTTGTATGTATGTGATTTAAAACTAGGAGATTGCATTTTATTGGGGGCTAAAAAAAAAGATGTAAAAAAAAAAAAATAAAAACAGCTACACAGTTTACAAAGTAACAACTAAACATACCATAAATCACATTTAAATCTACAAGAGGATGTAAATGAAATAGTAGCCACCTGTGCCTGACTCACTTCAAACTCTATACAGAGTCACAGAGTGACCTTTTTTTTTCAGAAAATTAAGCATTTCTTTCTTTTTCTTTCTTTCTTTCTTTCTTTCTTTCTTTCTTTCTTTTCTCTTTCTTTCTTTTCTTTCTTTCTTTTCTTTCCTTCTTTCCTTCTTTCCTTCTTTCCTTCTTTCCTTCTTTCCTTCTTTCCTTCTTTCCTTCTTTCCTTCTTTCCTTCTTTCTTTCTTCTTTTCTTCACTCTTTCCTTCCATTTCTTCCCTCTCCATTTTAAATGTAATTGAATAATAAATATCTGTTCAGTACATAGTGTGTTCTGTGAGCAGCAATAATAGTATGCGGGTCAGGTACATAGGGAATGAGCAACTAATCCATGACATTCTCTGCAAAAATCTTTCCGTGAGATTTGTAGTTCCGCTGAAAGGAGAGAAAAAAAGAAAGGCAATTGATTTGAGGATTAGGAAGAGGAGCCAAAGAGAGCACAGAGATAGTGGATGAGGCTCCCATGAGTGAAGGGGGGGATTCCTCACCTGGACAGACATCTTTATCTTTATCTTTATCTTTATCTTTATCTTTATCTTTATCTTTATCTTTATATTGCAAGCACTATGTATAAAAGAGGATCACTGCGCACAAAAATAAATGCCTTTGCCCATCTTGATTCCCCTAACAAAGAAGAAAGAAGATGGTAGGTAAAATTTTGGTACTGTCTCAAAAAGTTCCTGCCCCACGTCCATTTTCCTCTAGAACTTCCTACGTTCTCATCCCATTCACGAGAACAAAAGCTCAACTACAGAGAACTATTTCAGGCCTTTAATGCCACCAGCTACGAAAGAAAACTGTAAAAAAGCCCAACAAATCCAGAAAAAAAGGCAGCATGTTGTTTTGAGGTTATTTTGTCCAAATTTCTATGTAACCCAACATAAGAAATGAACTCTCCAGATGTGGCCATCTATGATAGAGGTGTGAAGATCATATTCCTACAAAAGTCATGAAAACGGATGCCTGGGTAGGTGAGAAAGACCAAGTTAGCCCTTTTTTATTGAGGGAAAGGATGCAATAGGGGTTTGTTTTGTAAAATATACGAGAATCCTTATGGGGACGTTATGTCATGTCAAGCTGCAGGAAAAGGTTTTGATTTGACATGAGGAAGTTCAAGAAGCACGCATCGAAAGTTGAAAGTCTGTAGGTCCTTTGGTCAAGAAACTGCAGACAAAAGACAACGTTCACAAGTCTGTGAGGAGGAAGAGGGAGATGCGGAGGTGTGGGGCTGTGCTCTCCTCCTTTCTACACTTTGGACCCTTGCCAGCAATGTAGGAGACAGATGTGATGTCCAGATGTTTGTGATAAGGCATCCTGGTGGAGAAACAGCTTCTGCAGGGGCAGATTCACCTAGAAATAGGCATGCTGAACGTGAAGCAGCATTGGTGGGTTCTCGTGGATGCAACAGAGCTGGGACGCAGCAGCGAAGTAGGCAAAGAAATGGGCTGGTATGCAGTGTGATCGCTGGATTACTGGAAAGTGAGTGCTCTGCTTAGACATCTCATGGACTGCCCAGTAAATGGCTGTCATCAGAAGCTGGACCCCCTCCTCTTCACTAAAGATGCTCCAGAGGAAACACAACCATCCCATTCAGAGCTGCAGGAGTGCCCCTGGGAAGGGATGGCCCCACAAAATCCTTCCTTGCTCTTCCAAGGAATCGTTGAGAAATTTCTTGTTTCTCAGGTATTCTTATTCTTCAGCGTCCCCTTGCTCCAGAATGAGTCCTGCTTCTGTCACGGGGCTTTAAGATGAACTGGGAAACGGGCACGGAAAATTCCAGCTTACAGCTGTGGTTCCTATAGGTGCTGCCTGAGCATCGTAGAATCATTGGGGTTGGAAAAGACCTTTAAGATCATTGAGTCCATAAAGCTAACACTGCTAAGTCCACCACAGTACTTCTGGTGAAGACACTGACACAGAAGATATTCCAGAAATGTACCTTTTCAAGCACTAGCAGCTACACAGAATTGGGTTTATTCTTTTCACCTGGTAGCTCAGATGTCTTTTCGCAAACACAAAGAGCAATGCGTTCCTGCAGATCCGGACTCGGGGGGGGGTTAGATGCTCTGAGATCTCTTGAGACAAACCCTTTGCTTTTGTCGCTACTGGGGAGTCAGTCACGTGAAAGGAGAGTCACGCTGGGTTTCCCCATTGTGATGGCTTTGTCTGGCAGCTGGGTCCGACCCTGGTCCTGTCACACCATCCATTTACACAGAGTTTGGAGACAGAAAGTCATAGCTCAAGGGATAACAGGCCACGTTCCTGAAAGTCATTGCTGTTCTCCATATTTTGGAGGGACATTTGCTCCTATTTTTCATTTAGCAGAGCTAAAATTTGCCTGTGAAATTAAAAATTTAAAAAACCCAACAACCCCCCAAAAAAAAACCCCAAACAAAACCCCAAAAAACCCCAACCCAACAACAAAAAACCAAAACCCAGAAATTAATCAATAGGTAGAGGTAATACTCAGACTTGGATGACTCTGAGCAAGACTTGGATACTTGCAAAGGCTAAGATGCACGTTGCTCTTTTTTTTGAAATGTTCTTGTTTTATTTGTTCCACTCAGGACACGTTACCAGGATGAGAAGAGGAGGAGGACGGCGGGGGGGAAAGAAAGAGGAACACTATTTGATGGTATAAATATGTGGGGCAGCAATGCCAACCACGAAAAGAGGCCTCTCATCATGGAAAAATGAGACTTCTTCCAGCTTGTTTAAAAAAAAAAAAAAAAAAAAAAAAAAAGAAGCCTGCAGCTCCAAAGATGACAACCTCGCCCCAGCCCAGCATCCGCCCTGGGAGGGGACCATCCTGAGGTGTCTGTAGACCCACAGTGACTCTCCGTGGATGTCTGCAGCTACTACAAACGAGGATTTGCTTGATTTTGAAGGAGGAGGAATATAGAGGGGAGTTGCAGGGAGCAGAGGGACGGGGCTGGAGACGCCTCTGCTGCTCCTGGCCGCTCCTCCCCAGCGCCTGGAGCTCACCCTGCAGCCGGGGATGCGGGAGCCTTCCTGACACCAGCCACTCCACAGAGTCTTTTTTTTTTCTCCTGACTTTTCGGAAGCTTTTTGGAGGAAATTTTGATGACCTCGTTTTCCAGGTAGGCAAAGCTTTTCCTCGCCTTGTGTAGCGGTCGTGCGGCTTATTGACCGGTGGCTCTCCAGCTAGGAGTAACAGAGGCAGCCCCTGGAATCCCAGCCTGTGCTCCTGCTGCTCACGGGCTCTCCAGCAAGCTGCACATTTCAGGCACACCGTGTTTAGACAGTACCTGCTGTAAGAGAGTATATATTTTTCCGTTACTCTCAGCTTTTGGCTAGTTAGGGTGTTTTTCAAAGAGGGGTTTGGTGGGGTTTTTTTCGGTGTGGTTAGTGTGAGCCACAGACTCTCATCTGCCAGGGCCAGAGGTCTAGAAAATCCCTCGGGGGGGGGACCTGTTGAATTAAATTCTTCCCTGGGACAACGGTGTTGCATTCAGCAGCTCCGCTGACATGATGGCAGCGGCACAGGACTCCACCACTGCTGTGCAGCACAGAGACTGATCCGGTGCACGATTCCTCCTTGATTTTCAGAATTTCAGAACATTTGGACTAGGGAAACTTGTGTTTCTCAGTTATGCTGAGTTACATAAGCACAAGCACAAGATTTTGGGGGGTAACTGCACGTTCGGAAATGCCTGCGAGCTTGTTGCTCATCTGGTCAGCTATTTTTTTGCTGGCAGGGCTCTGCGTGAGCGCTGTAAATGCAGGTTTCTGGCTGCCAGAGCAGAAGCTCCAGGGAGCTGCAGCATCCTCGGGGTGCTGCGCGGTCCCACGGCCAGAGCACCCTGCGGGGGCTGCTCCCCCCAGCCTTCCCGTGGCCTGGGCTTCCCTGGCTGAAATCCCGGGAGAGGTGCAGCAGGAGAGCTGGAGAAGAACCAGGCTCCTTCCCGGGGGGAAACCTCCCGCTGGGTGGTCTGCCCAGGGACCGAGGCTGCAGGGCATTTGGGTAGAGATGGCGACGATCACTGAAATTCCCTCCGCGTGCAAAGTGCAAACCGAGTGCATGCAAATGAGGAAGAGGAGGTGCATTTAGAAGAGCTTTTGTTCCAAATGGGACACTTTTTCTTTTTTTTTTTCTTTCCTGGTTTTATTTAGCAAACATTTGAGTAGAGCAAAATGCTGCCTGCCAAGTGGGTGGCACCACAGGCATGGTCGTGAAAAAAGTTGGGATGGGGTCCCTGCCAGAGCAGCAGTGCTGGTTCAAACTTTATTCTACAGAGGACGTAGCTACCATAATTCTCCTTTTCTGAGAGTAATGCGATTTTTGTGGCCTTAAATAAGCTCCTTGCAGACAGAGTCAGCTTAGAGACCGGAGCACCTGAATTTTTGTAAATTTGGGAACAATTTGCTCAGCTATAATAGGTGTTGTGGTATTGCAGGAGGAGCTTCAGAGATATCCATGTGTGGGATAAGACAGACCATGGCTCTGCCTGGCCAGGCACATGAGCTGACCTTTCTAGTGCATTAAATCAATCTGATAATCAGTTGTGAGTGCGCAAATAAGCCAACTGTAATTTGCACATTTGAAAGAGTAATTGCAAGCCACTCGTTTGCCATAATATTACATCTGGTTCAGTTGCTCAGGGTGGGAAGAGGTACCCACAAGCAGGGAACTCAGGTCCTCTTGCAAGACCACCGTTTTTGCAGGGCTCTGTGTAGATAACTCCATACACTTTTGCAATTGTGTGGGTAACAGCCAGGTCACTTGGGATCTGAGTGTGGGAGCAGCAAACAACCAAGTATTTTTCTCCCGAGCACTTGAGGCATTAGGTCGGAGCATAGACCCTAATTCAGGGAGGGTGGTGCAAAGCAGTGCCCTCAAAAGCTGTTTAGGGAATCCAAAACCACTGCTCGAAATTCCTTGGTTTGTTGGGGGTTTTTTTGTGTGTGTGCATCTCATGGGGAAAGAAATGCATCACTCAACAATACAAATATTGACAGAAAGAAATTTCAAGATAAATCCTTGTAAGGCCTTGCTCCTACAGTATCATGGTCCTGCTCTTGCAGAGAAAGGTCAAGGAAGAACAGGATGGCCAGACCCAAGTGTTCAAACATAATGAGTCAGCTCCCAATTTGTTCTTTCCATTAGTTTTCTGGACTGTCAGTGTTCAAAACTCATCTTCAACATCCAGAAATGCGTTAGTCCGAAGTACACCCTTTTGCTAGTGAAATCTGAGACTTCCCTTTGAGCGTTTCGCAGCAGGAGATGGGGCTTTAAGGAAAATATCAAGTGTTACAAGATTCGCAACAGCATCACAACAGCTGATAGCATTCTGAGGATGACAAAATAGGGACCATGGCCCACCCCAGCCTTGGAGACCCCTTAGATGGGGAGAGGAGTCTCCAGCAGCCTCCCCACCATGTGCCCACTCACCATTAATACCAGAAGGGATCCTGGTATGGCAGAAGGCTAACGTAGCCCGAGGTGCAGAGGTCCCCCCTGAGGGAGACAGAGTGCCTGTGACAAAGTGGAACAGAGCAGACCGTGTGCGACAGGACCACGAAGAAGTGCGGTGTGTCTCGTGTTTTCTGCCTGGGTAGAGGCAAAGGCCGTGGTGCTTCATGGACCCAGTCAAAGCTGTGGGCAGGGGCAGTCCTGGCCCTGGTTGCCCATGTGTTTTAACTGCTCGCCACGGCTCTGCCTGGAGAGCATCTCTTCTACACAGCGCCTTTCCCACCCACACACACACGGCAGGAGGGAGGGAAGGAGGTGGTTAAACGTGGTGATCCGTGAGTCAGACACTTGGCCAAAGCCTCCAGCGCTCCCAGCCTCTCCAGGAACTGACGTCTCCGGCTTCCTCAGCTGACGCTAAAGACTAGCTCTAAAATGGTGCTGTCTGAAGGCACAAAGCTGTCGTGTCCTGCAAAAGATGAGGATCTCCTGCAGCTCTGCTTTGTGGAGGGCAAATGAGATGAAGGAAGCCCGTAGTGATGCTTGAGGGAGGAAGTCTTGATCTTAACTAAAATACCCATTTAGCATTAAAGTATTTTATCCTTACCACACCCCTTCTGTTCTCTGCAGGACAATGAAAACTGAGCCACACTGGCCTGTGCAGGGTCTTCACGAGGCCACACTCAGGTCTCTTTGCAAACATCTGTGCAGCTGCTCTTGAGCTGGAGGGGGAGGAAAAGGACCCATGAACTGCTTGTTAGGGACATTTGGGTGCTGAGCTGGAGGCACGGGAGAGGCCCTTGATGTCAGTGGCCTTTGCTGAGCCACGTCTGTGAAGCACCTCAAGTTGGTGTCCCCAAAGCTTTTGGATCTCTTGTCCCATCCACCTAGGAGACCCAGCATGAGGGTTTCTTCTTCCCCTGTCCAAAACCCAGCCTGAGCACTGGCTCTTGCAGGCTTGTTAGGGTACTCACAAGCCTTAGTAAGGAGGAAGGCTGTCACTGTCGTTAGGAGATCGGTGGCACTGATACGAAATGGCATCTCCAGCATCAACCAGTTTGCAGAACCCTGCGAGGCACTGCAGCTTGCAGTGTAAACTGGAACGGGACATGTCCCACCAGGGAATAGCAGGTCACCACGTGGAGAGAGGTGTCTAGAGAGATGCGGGGGGAGCTGAGCTGCCTGTATTCTTCTGGTAATGCCATTTCTCATGCAACTGAGATGGCAGCTCAGCTGCATTACAGACTTGCCCTCCCACTGCACTGCCAATGCATCCGAATGCACTCTCAGTGTCCGTTCAAGCCTTGGACTCTTCCAAGAGCTACCCAAAAAAGCCATTCAAGGAAGAAACTCTCTTTCTGGACTGGCCTCAGGCCTTCCTTTCATAACAGAGATCACACATGCCCTTTTTTGTTTGTGTTGAGTTGACCACCAAGCAGAAAAGCGTCTATGCTACCACTTGGTCTGTGTGCCAGCAAGGGGCCATGCTGGTTAGTGCGGTTGTCCTCTAAACATGAAGGCGAGCATCATTCTTTGCTGTTGATAAGTGTCACTTGGGTATTGTCTGTGAATGTCCTTTCAAAGCCTGAACACATTTCCAAGAAGTTCTCAGACTAGATCTCTAACTCTTCTGCTGCTTAAGTTACCATAACCCTACACAAAATATATTCCCATGTGCAGCTGGACCTTGGAGGCCCAGTGACGGGTTGAATGCTGAAGATGTGCATTTCTTCAAGTGCTGATTTATTCATCCCTTCACTCCGTGGGTTATGCAGCAGCACTGTTAAGGAAGGGATTTTGTACCTTTTCAGTATGCGCAGGTGTCACCACACCCAGATGGGAGCTGGAGGTGGAAAGGACCTGTTGCATGCCTTCACTGGTAGTCTGGCCAAGGAGGCAGAGAAAGGAGCATGGATGCTTACCGCTGCATGGATCAGGGGTGATGGAGTCAGTGTGGTCATGGAGCAGACAGACACACACTGGGAGAGAAACCATGAAATCAGAAGATCCTGACACACTGTCAATAGCTCCACCGCCTGATCCCTGCCTTCAGACTGACAGAGAAGCTAAAGCACTATTAAATCACTCGCCCATATTCCAACAAAGGAAATATTTTAATTGCTTAGCTTTTGAGTCAATACAAAAATCTACATTAGTGGCCCAGTGATGCATCACGGTGATGGAGAGGTCATGGTTTTCACACACAGGGTTTATATGGAGCATTGGCTGGTTTGTATCTTCCCAGCAGAGCTAGGAGGTTGTATATTGTCCTTAACATGTAACTGGTGTTTTCCCACAGGCATCTAAATATCCAGAGGAACCGCTGAGATGTTCCGAGAAGCCTTTTTTTCCACTCTCCTTTGTGTGGTTCTGGTTCCTCTCCACGCTCAGTTTGATGGGGATCCTGGAGATGTTAGTCCTACCTCCTGTGCAGGTACAAACCAGATAATTTGGGTGTCTCTCTCATTTCTAGGCAGCCATTTCATCAAAAGCAATCGCCCTGCTCGGTTGTAGAGCCTGCTCAGAAGGACTTGACAGTGGCACGTTACACCTCTCCGGCCCCTTTGCACTCCTGGGGTAGCAATCCGTCTGTAGGGAACACCATCCTCTACGGAAACTCCCATTTCTGGGTTTGCATTGGAGTGCAGAGAGGTGGAGATGGAAGAGCTGGGGTCCGCCAGTGGTGGCTTCTACCAGCTGATGCAGTAATAAATCCCAGTCAGTCTCCAGAGCTCAGCTCTGTATCTGATGTCGGACAATAGTCCATTTTGAATTGGATTATTTCAGCGCTTTTCAGTGTCAGTGTGGAGAAGGTGATTTACGTGTCCAGCCTGACTTTTACAAAAAATGGCAAGATTTTTTGAGACTGATTCAATAGTGAGCAGATCTTAGGATTTTGAAGTCCTGGGCACCGGAGAGTCGTCTAACCCGAATGCAGATGTTACTGCTAGAGCTAGGTGGGACTTGGGCTTTTTCCAGTATCATGCTTGGGTATGATCTTTTTGAAAATATTTATAAATCAGAGAGCAACCAGCAGCCTGGCAGGCAGGGCATTCATTTAGCGCGAGCGAGCAAAAGTCAATACCCTTGCTCTTTGTTCAAACCTGGCACTTAGTCCTCAGTTTCCTTGTTTGCTCCAACCCAGGTGGAAATAGCTCCTGATTATTTCCTGCAATGCCCTTGCGGGAAGGTGAATCTCCAGCCTCGTGCTGGGGTTTGCTCTCTTCACAGCTCGGAGTGCTGTCCTCTGTGTGCTGTCTCTATATGCCTCTCGGTCCAGGTTTCTGGGGGACAGTGAAGGGGGTGCAGGGGTGCATGAAGTGCTCTGACCTGGTCTGAATAATTGTCTCCATGCAGAGAAGAGGAACTGCCCCATCAACGTGTACTTCATCATTGACACCTCGGAGAGTGTCGCTCTGCAGACGGTGCCCATCCAGAGCCTCGTGGATCAAATAAAGCGGTTCATCCCTGTGTTCATTGACAAACTGGAGAATGAGCTCTACCAGAACCAAGTCTACATCACTTGGCAGTTTGGTGGACTTCATTACTCGGATGTGGTGGAGGTTTATAGTCTTTTAACAAGCAGCAAAGACATATTCCTCCCCAGGCTGTCCGCTATTAATTACCTTGGCCGGGGCACCTTCACGGACTGTGCCATCTCCAACATGACGGAGCAGATCCAGACCCAGATGGCCTCGGGTGTGAACTTTGCGATAGTCATCACTGACGGCCACGTCACCGGCAGCCCCTGCGGGGGGATGAAGATGCAGGCTGAGAGGGCACGAGACATGGGGATCAAGCTCTTTGCGGTGGCCCCCAGCGAGAACGTCTACGAGCAGGGACTGCGGGAGATCGCCAACCTGCCGCACGAGCTGTACCGCAACAACTACGCCATCACGCAGAAAGACACCCTGGACATCGATGTGAACACCATCGACAGGATAATCCAAGCTATGGTACGGAGTGCCACCTGAGGGGCAGGAGTATAACGGGGGTTGAGTATAACATGGATTGAGGTGGGGGATGCTTTCTGAGCGGCCCCATGGTGGGTTTTGCCAGGGCTCAAGCGAGCACCTCCAGCAGGGTGCTGTGGTTTAACCCGGCCGGCAGCTAAAACAACCACACAGCCGTTCGGTCACTGCTCCCCCGCGTGGGATGGGGAGAGAAGTGAAAAGGAAAAAAAATGTAAAACTTGTGGGTTGAGATAAAGATGGTTTAATAGGACAGAAAAGGAAGAGAATAATGATAATAATGATAGCAATGATAACAATGATGATAAATAATAATAACAATAATGCTAAAAGAATATACAAACCAAGTGATGCACAGCACAATTGCTTACCAAACTCTGACCGATGCCCAGGTAGTTCCTGAGCCACGGCCCCTCCCGGCCAGCTCCCCCCAGTTATATACGGAGCATGACGCTGTATGGTATGGAATATCCCTTCGGCCAGTCTGGGTCAGCTGCCCTGGCTGTGCCACCCCAGCTCCTTGTGCTCCCCTGGGGAAGGCTCACGCCTCCTTTCTGGCAGGGCCTGGGAAGCTGAAAAGTCCTTGACTTAATTGTAAACACTGCTTAGCAACAGCTAAACATCAGTGTGTTATCGATGTTATTTTCATACTAAATCTAAACTGCAGCGCCCTACCAGCTACTAGGGAGAAAATTAACTCTATCCCAGCCAAAACCCGGACACAGGGAAACGCCTCCATTTGCTTCTCTTCCTTTTCTATGTCCTTTCAGCACTTAGGGGCCAAACGGAGCCTCGAGCATCCCTGATTTCTCTGGTTAGGTGCTTAACCAGGACTCCTTGGTCTGCGCCTCGGTTCCCCCGCAGCACGCCTGGGCAGGCTGCCACCCGGTCTTGGCTCTTGCTGAAGGCCAGACCCGTACCCCAGCCTGCTCCCCATCCAGGGGCGCGCGGAAGAATGTGCAGCACCGAGACGTGTGCTCACCATCACCACGGTCTGTGGGGCCCCACCTGGGAGGCACTACTAAGGGGGGACTCTGCTGAGAATGTCTTCACAGCCACGGGACCTTTTCCGCCTCCTCTCCCTCACCGTCACACACACCTCCAAGGGTGCGATGCGGTTTTTCTCCTGGGGCTCACCACCCTAACTGATTCTGTTCACCCTGTTTTCTCCTTTGCAGAAACACGAAGCCTACGCAGAGGTGAGTGAGCAGCATCTTTACGCCGTTGCCACATGACACAGGTTTAAGTTGCCTCACTTAGAGAAGAGCAGCTCGCGCCCCGGAGTAGCAGGCCAGATTTTACGGCGAGCTGCATGGGATGGGTCTCTGCCCACCTGCGGACCAGTGCAGAGCCTGGGGATCCGTCCCCTGACCCAGTGGTTAAAATGGCACACTGGACTCTTCACTGTCCACCTCCCCCTCACCTGCAATGAACTCAGGTCTATCGAATAGACTCATTTTATTACTTTGGAGGCATGTTTCGCAGGTGCTCTGCAAGCTGAAGCTCCTGCCCTGCTGGTATGGCATGGACAGGGTTTGGCACACGCAGGGAGGAGCGTGCAGAGTGATGCTCCCAAGGGCACGTGCATCCCCTGATGGCCCCAGAAGAGCAAGCCCACACCACCTCACCTGACACTTAGCAGTCCTGTCTTTTCAGTTTGGGCCCAGAGCCAAGCCATCATGAATGTGCTTGTGGCAACTTTCTGCTTTTAATTTATGGGCAGCATTTTTCTGCATGCTTGTTGCTGCCTCAACTCTGACCCAGATGGAGCCATGGTAGTTTTTCAGTGCTGCGGTCACGGGGAGAGGTGCGTGGAGAGCCGTGGTGCGGGGCCGAGCTTCGGGTGCGCGCTGGGTCAGCACACGAAGCAGCCGGCATGCTGCAGCGCGGTGGTTACACCTCCTGTTTAATTTGTCGTGTTTCAGTGCTACAAGATGAGCTGCCTGGAGATTGTGGGTCCGCCTGGTCCCAAGGGATACCGAGGGCAGAAGGTAAGTTGCCTGGGAAGAGAATAATGCCAGTGCCTGCCACAGACACTGCAGGATGCCCTAGATCCCACTTCACAGGTGTAGCACCCAGGTGGGAAATAACTCCCCAGCATCTCTCCTGGCCCTGGGACACTGCCGTGCCGCAGTGAAAGGAGCACACAGCCAGCACCCCTACCCCCTCGTGTCCGTGCCGGGGCTGATGCGTTGACAGCAGTGCAGAGAGGCATCCGAGCATCGGCCGTGCCAGCCACAGCCGGCACCTTCAGCACCTGAGGACAGCAGGACGAGGCAGCAGTTGTCTCCGATTCTCCCACCCTCAAGAGCAGAGCTCTCCTGTGCGCAGGGTGCCCCCTCCCCTCTCCTGCCCCCAGCTCCGTGCGCTCCCCTCCCCATACAGTCTTTCCCCGACTTCCCCAGGATAAAGCAGGTCCCGCTCCGCCAGCACGCTGCCCCAAGCCTGATGCTCCCAGAAATTGCCATTTTCTCACAGTCAGCGCCAAGCCCGGACTTATGTTGGGTTGTTTTTTTTTCCTTTCCTTAGGGTGCAAAGGGGAACATGGGTGAGCCAGGCTCCCCTGGGCTCAAGGGACGACAGGTGAGTTGTGGAAAGTCCCCCGCCGCCGCAGCCAGCACTGCCGTCCCTGCGTTAGCTGGGGCCGCATCTCTGCCGCGCTCAAGCTAACTCTCCGTGTCTTCTTCCCTTAAGGGTGACCCAGGTATCGAAGGTCCGATCGGATACCCTGGTCCCAAGGTAAGAATCCCATAGCCGGTGAGTGGGGTCTTCGCATTCATTGATTTTTGGTAAAGCAGGGGGAGCTTTGCTTCTCCCTCTCACCTGCCCATTTCCTACCTGAGACCCCCAGTACTCCGCTGCCTCTGCTCCTGCTGATCCCCAGGCACTAACACAGGGTTTTTCTTCTTTTCTTTTTGTCTAGGGTGTCCCAGGGCTGAAAGGAGAGAAGGTGAGAAAGAAGAGACCAAATGGCATGTCTGGGCCCTTGGGGGGCGCTGGGGGAGACAGCCTTCTGTTGCAAAGAGGGAGAGTTTAGCTGTAATGGGGAGATTAATAATCCTATTAGTATGTAATTGTGGACATGGGGAGGGATTTCCAGGGGCATCCCAAAGCCTGTCTCATCCTTCAGGCATTGCTTACGGTCTTGTGAAGTGGTGACGTTTTGACAATGTAAGTGGGTGGGATGTAGGCAGTGCCTGACTCCTGTCCTCCTCTTCCCCCAGGGCGAGATTGGATCCGATGGACGGAGGGTAAGAAAGGACATCTTCTAATTTGCATGTTGTTCCAGCTACCAACCCTTGAATCCGTGTTAACAGATCGCTGATCCCTCTTTTCTTCCCCCTGATCCCAGGGTGCCGCTGGTTTGGCAGGCAGGAACGGCACCGATGGACAGAAGGTAACACCACCCGGGAGCACCTTGGAATGTCGCTGCTGCTGTTTCGTTTCTTTACCCACCCTTGTCTCCACAGGTTGTTTTGTTTCTCCCATCCCACTCGCTAGTTTTTTGTTCTGACTGAGGTTTCTATGAACTTATTTGCACATTATTCTGCATGTCCTGTAGAAATATGCAAGCTGGCTGGAGATTAATTAGTTCAGGTCACAGAAGTGCTACCCCTTCCTTAGCAAGCTCTCTGCAGGAACTAGATGTGTCACCCGGACTGTGCTCCTGCTGCAGGAGGATCATCTGGGTGTAGATATCTCCTCTTGAGTGGCAGTGACCCCTACAGGACATGTACACAGGAAGTTTTGCAGAAATTTGGTTTTCACGGCAGTTCATCATAGAATACGAAATTTCATCTCTAAGCTACTGCTTGTTCTTAATATTAAAGCCCTAAAGCCAGGTTCAAGTACCTTGTAACAAAGTCCCTCTGTCCCCTCTGCGGTGAGCATAGAGGGCCACGACGTCCCTTAGCTCACACGCCGCGCAGATGTACCGCAGCGGGATAGCCTAACCTGAGGTGATTTCAGCGGGCTTTGCCCATGGGCCAGCACACATTGGCTTTGCTCTGCACTTTCTCACATACCCAGCCAACCACAGCTGTGAGACAATACCAATTATTCTTCCCACTCCTAAAATGCCTGCCAAAGCTCTAAAAACACAAAAGTCCTTCAGTCACCACCGTTCTCTAAGCCGGGCTGAGCTGTCTAAGCGCTGCTGGCAAAGCCATTTCGGGGTGCAGAGCAAGGCGGTCACCGCTCTCGCGGTGTCCATCAGGCAGCCTGGTTCCTGTGAACCTGAGCTGCTCCGACGTGAGAAGCACAATGGAGGACCAGCACAACCGTGGACGTGAGTGACCACCAAATCCAGCCTCAAGGGATGTGTCCACCACCCCAGGCATGTGCATGGGATGAGCGTGCCTGAATCCCCACCAACACCCATGCTGCCACTCGGGGCGTTGTGGTATTTTCTCCTCCTCCATTTGTCTCTGCACACCACACTCCTGTTTAAGGAGTAAAAATTGATAGCACTTAAAAATGAAATAGCACTTGCTATTTATTCTCTAACTGACCACAGGTACGGTCAGCAGATGACGTTAAAAATTAGTAACTGTTAACAGGAAAAGCTGTATTTTCCCTTCAGACACCTACAGCTTCTCTGTCTTCTTTTGAATGCTATCTCTCTAGGGCAAGCTGGGGAGAATTGGACCTCCGGGCTGCAAGGGAGACCCCGGTGACAAGGTAGGAACGCTTTACTCTTTCACTAGGCACATCAGCTGTATCGCCCCGACTTTAGCTGCTGCTTGAGTGGCACATGCAGAGAAATACGGCCAACGAGAGGTTACTGGCCCATTTTCCAACTGATTGCATGATCTGATCCCAAGCCCGGGATCCACAGAATAGGGAGCACAGACTGAATTTCTTGTGCCTCCTTTCCATGGGCAGGTAAGGTGGGATCCCCGAGTGTCCCTCCCTTCCACGTAGAGAGGATGAACTGCTCCTTGTGTCAACACTAGCGACAAGCAAAAACTATTTTAGTCTCTAGAGCAACTTTCTAAGTCAGTTGATTTATTCTGCAGGGAAAATGCATATTGTTGCCACTGCAAAATGTGTGGTTCTTTGTCCTTTCCCTCTGTAGGGCCCCGATGGCTACCCAGGAGATGCAGGAGACCAAGGTGAAAGAGGAGATGAAGGCATAAAGGTACAAGTAGTCAGAACAGCAAGCAGGGTGTGGGCAGAGGCCACCAGTGGGGACACGGTTGCCTATATTTGCTCTTGAATCCTTCCATGGAGCCCACAGGCTCTGTCTGCCTGGGGTCTGGACCCCATCACCAGACACAGGAGCTGAGGGAAGAGCCTTGCTGGCCACACTCCTTGGGCTCCTCATGGTGCACGTCAGTGGTGCACAGCAACATGCTGACGACGCAGGCAATGACCATCGCTCTCTGGCTATTTCAGGGAGATCCTGGCCGGCCTGGTCGCAGCGGACCCCCGGGACCTCCAGGAGAAAAAGGAAGCCCGGTAGGTTCATGCAAGGTTCAGATGTCTCTGCTCCACCTGGCATGGAGCAGGACAGTATCAACTGCTCTTCATGGGGCAGCTACAGCACAAAGATGACTGCTCGCCAAGGCATCCTGGTGGTTCTGCACATTAGCCCACCGGCACGGAGAACGCACAAGCCCCCAGGTGGGGCGGTCGAGTGAGCTCTCCTGCCGTGCGTGTCCCCACCGGTACAGTGGGAAATGTCACGTGGGCAGCAGGAGAGGGGACTGAGCAACATCCCTGCAGCTGCCCAGAGCAAAATGAGAATGGGCCCAGAGGAGAGAAAAGCAGGCAAAATAGACTTAAGAGGATTTACCTTTCTAGCCAATCCATTGCACTGCATCTTTCCCTGCCTTCCCATCTTCTCTGGAGTAGAAGGTCCCTGTCTGGCCGTGGTCTCTCCGCCACAGTCTCATGACTTCCTCAGTGTTTATGGCAGTGCCAGTGTTTGCAGGCTGCGGGTGGACTTTAACGATTAACTGCTCAGAGATCTAACGCAGGCTTTACCCACCGCACTTGACCTTACAGCCAAAGGGGTTGCTGTGCTGATGGCCAGTTACTTCAGACATAGTGGAGGAGGCTGAAATAGCCCCGCGGCTTTAGGCAGGGCTGAACAGGCGCGGCAAGGAAGAGTTGACAAGCCTTTGCAGTGGCTGATGGAGAAAAGGTGACACAGCATCACCCTGCTCCAAGGCTGGAGCCTGTGCATGCTGCTTTGACATGAAGGCATGGTGGGTGCGTGGAAGCATAAGCTGTGTGCTCATAGACACATCTGCTCAAGGGTGGACTGCTTGACACAGGACAAGAGGGGTGTGTGTGTGCACCTTGACCTCTCTTCTAATGAACTGTGTTTCTTTTTCTTCTCAAGGGACTTCCGGGCAACCCTGGAGCTCAAGGGCCTGCTGGAAGTAAGGGAAGAAAAGGTGAAGTGGGACCTCCTGGACCCAAAGGAGAGCCTGTAAGTGTCTGAATAGCTCTCTGGTCAGTGGGCACACCACGGGAGCGTGATGCAGTTTCATGGATGAGCTCCAAGAAACTGCTCCATTTAGCGTGCCTGCCCTGCCTTCTGCATCCCAAAAGATGTGCAGATGCTGATCTCCTTGCCTTCCCCATCTTCACAGAGCAGTACTTCCATAATCCTAAGCGTGATGTTAGCCATTTCACCTTAGAGAAGCATCCTGTATTCCCACATAGCCACAAATGTCTCCATGGATGTCCAGGGACCCTTTGGCTGTACTCTAGCAAGTTCCCCAAACCTCTGGATTCCTGTAGGAGCTCACAGAGTCGAGATCTGGTGGCTGTTATAGTAGAGCTCTGCCCTGAAAAGAATCACAGCTGTGTCACAATATCGATGGTGCCTCACAGACCAAAGCTAATGTGATGGGGCACTGCAAAATACAGGAGTGGGTTGGAGATGACGTTCCCTGGAAGAATACAGCTGCATGGCTCCACCAGAGCCAAGAGACCAGAACTCAGCCAGCTTGTGTCCTTGTGCAAGATCTGGTGGGGGAAGCAACGCCAGATGAGCTGGAAGTAAAGCAGAGTCTTTAACCCTGAGGGAATGAACCACGAGTGCTTGTGGCCACTGCAGTGACCACCCTCCTGAAAGAGCAGTCTGGCTGTGGCTTCCCAAAAGCCAGAGGCAAGATCCCCCAAGCAGTGCCGGCATGGGCATTCCTGCTCCCCTGGTGCCAGGCACACACTCGCTAAGGGGGCAAGGAGACGTCTCTTGGGCCAGGAGGGAGAAGGCAGGGCAGCCAGGCATCACTGCTCGGGTAGCATCCATCTTTGCATCCCATTTATGTGACTTTCTGTGTCTGCCAAGGGTCGACGTGGAGATCCAGGGACGAAAGGCAGCAAAGGCACTCCTGGGTCCAAAGGAGAAAGGGTGAGTAAAGCAACTGCCCAGACCATTGCAAATGAGCCCAGATGCACAGGAGTGTTGTGAGTGATGCATTACTGCCCAGCCGTGAAGTGTCCAACACCAGCGCTGGGAACTGCAGATCCCCGTGGGCTCTGCATGCGTGCTCTGTTCCCACCGTACCCATGCCTGCCCTGGTGGCAGCCGGTACAGCCTCCTCTTCCAGGGCTTCATCCAGAGAGGGCATGAAGGGCAGCAAAGCTCAAGGCTAAGAGACATGTTGAGAGGGCACACTGCCCTGACTCTGTGTTTCAAGCCAAGAAACACCAGATTTGAGAAAAGCATCATGCCTCCTCGCTCCAAGGAGCGCTGCCATGCGCACAACTAGCATTGGAGACATCCCTGACTGGGAATACCTTTACCCTCTTCACAGGGAGATCCTGGTCCAGAGGGTCCTCGTGGCCTGCCTGGCGAGGTTGGAAGCAAAGGAGAAAGGGTAAGCATGGAGCAGGGGCTGGTGACAGCCAGGAGGGAGGGAGAGTGGTGCTGCCATCCAGGGCAGCTCACCCAGCTCTCCTCCTGATGCACACCTGCCTGTACCTGCCTCTCTACATTCTTGCATCTTGCTTTGCCTTGCAGGGAGACCAAGGACTGCCAGGACCCCGAGGCCCTTCAGGTGTTGTGGGAGAGCCAGGCAAGATAGTAAGTCATCCTGGGGCATCTGTGTGACCGTGTCCTCCCTCTGCGGTGAGAGCTTGTCCTACTGACATAAGCTGGCGGTGCTGTCCCTCCCAAGGGGACCCTGCCTGACCTTTTCTCAGGGAGGCTCAAAAATTATCCCAAGGGCACCTGGCTAGCCCTTCCTGGGGCAAGGAGAAGTTGCAGGACCCAGGAGTCCCTGCTTCTCCATCACTCCCCATCCCAGGTGTACCTATGATCACATGGAAGGGTGTCTCGGAGCGAGGAAAGACGGGTCTCCCTGGGCGCCCATTTGTCCCAGGCCTGTGGTCAGTCCAGCACCCCGCTGCGGCAGTAGTGCCGTAACACTCGTGTGGCTCCATGGGATGCAGGAACCCAAGTGCTGAACCAGTCACTGTCACAATAACCTCATCGGGAGAGGGGGGATGGTCTCGCAGCATCGTCCCAAGAGCTGGTTTCTCCAGCACGGCCCCCTGTGCGGCTGGGGAGCCGCAGGGAACAGCCTCACCCGCTCCCCCCAACGCTGTCCTGCAGGGATCGCGTGGGGACCCTGGCGACCTGGGCCCAAGAGGTGACGCCGGACCACCAGGACCAAAGGTGAAGTACCTGAATGCAACTCTGCATTTGAAAGGGTATTTTGGTGTGCTTTTTTTTTTTTTTTTACTTATTGTTTAAAAAAAGGCAGTTTCCACTGCACAAACTTGTATGCCTTGGGAACAGAATGGCTCAAACCTGAGCCTTCCTATGGGGCAGAGATGTAGGTCTCGCTCTGGCCAAGGCAGCTCTGATTACGCCCCTCACCCCGCACAGATTCAGGGGGGTCCCTGGCATGCGATGTCCCCAAGACCCTGCGAAGCCTGGCTCCGCACAGCCATTCCCAGTGTTTCGTGGCCAGCTGCAGAAGCCACAGCTCCTGGTGGTGCCTCACCCCAAGAGAAGACAAAAACGGCTCTGTCACTGGCATCACCAGGTCAGAAAGGCCAGGTTTGGTTTCTAACGGGTCATATTTTTTCTAACAAAGGGTGACAGAGGCAGACCTGGCTTTAGCTACCCTGGACCAAGAGGACCGCAGGTATGTATGCCTCATCTGGCGCAGATATACGTGCTGTGAGGAAGCTGTTTCGGTGGAGTTGCTGTTGGAGCTGAGCAGCCTGGGAGAAGAGGGAAGGAGGAAGAAACATGATCAGGGTTACAAAAACATGGAGCCTGCAAAGGGGGCGAGGGGGCTGAACGCCGGGACTGAGCCTGGCTGCAGCTCCATCAGCCTCATGGCAGAGGTGCTGGGAACCGCAGCCTCAACGGTGGTGATGGGGAGGTGTCTGTGCCCACCACCCCAACCATCAGCCTGAAGCTACGCCAGCCATTCAGCTTCGTGCCCCTCACTGCAAACATCGGATGTACGCGTGCATGATGGGGGGCTGGTACCGGTTGGATGCTGACGTCTCCCTCCTCTCCCTTTGCAGGGTGACAAGGGTGAGAAGGGGCAGCCGGGACCCAAGGTGAGTGTGTTTGTCTCCGTCGCCTGTTTTTTGCGCTGACTGAAATGCAGAGTAGTGGTCGCCCGACCCTCCGGGTGCGTGGCCGAGGAGCCGGTCCTGCCGGCAGCTGCCCTGGCTGTTCCCTGCAGCTGCGGAGCCTGGGTGTATCTCCCAGGCCCATCTCCTTTTGAAACTATCTGAAATATGCTTTGTGCAAAACTTCTTTATTCTTAGTTAATGCCTATGTAAACACTGTTTATTTGCTCTGCGCTGAGCTGCTGGTGTAGAGGGTGTTCTCCCGGGCCAGGCAGGCATGTGTTTTTGACGGGCTCATAGCAGCAGTGGCTCTGCCTGAGCACATCCAGATGTGCTCCATGCCGGATCTGTTTCTCCTTCCTTCGAGCAGGGAGGAAGAGGTGAGCTTGGACCAAAAGGAGTGCAAGGGACCAAAGGAGAGAAGGGGGAACCGGTAAGCAGACTTCCCGTACTGCCCGTGGGGTCAGCGTCCCCCTCCCATGCCTCTGCCAGATGTACTGGGGATGGTGCTGCCCAATGCCCTGCCTGCCCTGCGTCCTCAGGCTCAGCCTTGGCAGGCTGGTGACCGCGATTAGCAAGGCTGAGCCTGACGAGGGGGTCAGGAGGAGCCCCGCACACCAGTGGCTGCATTGCTGGGGAAATATTTGACCCTTCTTTGCTTCTTACCCAGGGTGATCCTGGCCCAGGAGGTGAGCCCGGACCCCGCGGTCCAACTGGTGAAGCAGGCCCCGAGGTACGGTACCATGCCATCGTGTCTGAGCAGATGCTGCAGCTCCCTCCTCTCCTCCCCTCTTCTCCTTGATGCTCTAAAGCCCAGAGGACCCCAGTGGGTCTCCCTGCAGCAGGGCTTGCTGGAGGGGACACCATGCCAGACACGTCTCCTGACTCCCTGCGAGGCTTTCCTACCCTTCCCATGGCAGACCTCTGCAAAAAGCCATGGTTTTGATGGCTCTGATGTCTAGTTCCCAAAAAGGGAACTCATGGGAAAACTGCGCCTGAAATCCCTGTGCTCTTCTTACAGGGGACCCCCGGCCCACCAGGAGATCCTGGCCTGACTGTAAGTAGCATTGCTCTGCAGCCCCTGGTGCTCTCCCTTCTGGGGCAACCACGGCTTTGCCGTGCAGAGCCTGACAACAAAACAGGTCACCAGGTCCTGCCGCTGCCTGGCAGAGGTGGCCTGTGGCTTCCCACGGGAGCCAGGGAGGGAGGGGAGGGGGCCGGCTGGGTGGGAAGGGAAGGGGGAGCCTTTCCCTGAGAGGGGACGGATACTTCGTAAGGGGAGGGAGGCATTAACCCTGCAACCCTTTGCTGGCAGGACTGCGACGTGATGACCTATGTGCGAGAGACGTGCGGATGCTGTGGTGAGCAGACCATCACCTCCCCCCAGGGCAGGGAAACGACCACTCGAGGGATGGGGAAAGGGGGTCACAGAGGCTGCCTCCTTCTTCGGGAGCTCCCTGGAGGGAGCTCTGCCCCCTGAGCTGTAACACGGAATTGCATGGTCCAGATGATAGGATAGAGTGTATCACACAGCAAGATTAAGGTTTCTTTTGGTATCCTGTGACAGAAAGATGCATGTAAAATCTTCCCTGTGCAGCACCACAAACCCTGTGGTGTGATGCTAACTGTCTCCGTCTTCCCATAGATGGTCTCTTCTGCCCTGGTGGCTTTTGTCCCCACCATCATTGACCTTTGTGCTTTCCTCCTCCTGTCCTCCTCCCCAGACTGTGAGAAGCGCTGCGGTGCCCTGGACATCATGTTTGTCATAGACAGCTCGGAGAGTATTGGCTACACCAACTTCACCCTGGAGAAAAATTTTGTTGTCAACGTGGTCAGCCGGCTGGGCTCTATTGCCAAGGACCCCAAGTCACAGACAGGTCTGGGCTGTGTGGGGACACAGTGGGGCACGGGAAAAAGAAAAGGGTCTTGGATCCCTCCAGCTTCCACATTTGTCTGTAGCTGCCCTGGGCTGCAACCCATCCGTCCAGCATTTTCTCAGCAGTTTCAGCTCTTCCCCCTTCCCTTCCCAGCTCTGTAGACCAACTGGGCAGTTCTTTGCAGATACAAAAGTTTGCTGACTTTCTCCACTTTTCACTGAGGATGCAAAGCCAAGTAACGTGACTCTTCATTGGCAGGTGCCCGTGTTGGGGTGGTGCAGTACAGTCATGAGGGGACCTTCGAAGCCATCAAGCTTGATGATGAGCGCATTGATTCACTGTCGAGCTTCAAGGAAGCAGTGAAGCGCCTGGAGTGGATTGCTGGAGGCACCTGGACACCGTCTGCCCTTCAGTTTGCCTACAACAAGCTCATCAAGGAAAGCAGGCGGGAGAAAGCCCAAGTGTTTGCTGTGGTGATCACGGATGGGCGCTACGACCCCCGGGATGACGACAAGAACCTAGGGGCTCTTTGTGGTAGAGATGTGGTTGTCAACACCATTGGCATTGGAGACATGTTTGATCAGCCAGAACAGAGCGAGACCCTGGTCTCCATCGCCTGCAATGAACCCCAGCGAGTCCAGAAGATGAGGCTCTTCTCAGACCTGGTGGCAGAGGAGTTCATTGACAAGATGGAGGACGTGCTCTGCCCAGGTCTGTACCTGGCCTTGCACAGTTCTTACCAGGACTGGAGTTTTCACCCCCAGGGTTTGGGGGCAGGGGGTGAGGTGGGGGGTGCATATATGGTGCATTGCAATGACTGCAGAGACTGCAGTGTGTCCCAGTGGGTCTGTCAGTAGCTCATAAGTTGGATCATTCATGGCGGGGGCTGACCTTTATGTAGCCCTGGATAAAGAGTCCTTCCTCAGATACGGTCCAGCCTTTTGGGGCAGTCCTTCGGAGTCCTTTCGCCTTGTAAGAGACCTCCCTGACTGCGCAAGCCATGCTGGCAGCACATCACTCACTTTTCCTTGTTTCTTTTCCTTCCAGATCCACAGATCGTCTGTCCCGAGCTGCCCTGTCAGACAGGTAAACATGACAAGTAGCTTCATGCCATCTGCACGGGGTGGTAGGTCTAGGGGAGAGCGCACAAGGATGAGGAGTGGGAGGGGGGGGGCGTGCAACCCTATTCGTTCCCTTTGGATGGCAGGAGTTTGGGAAATAGCATTACTTTACATGAGGAGAGGCTCCAGGGTTTCATCTCCTGCTCTTTTCCTGTCTCTTTGAGTTCTCTGCACAGGTAGGTACGAGTGCACCGCGTTAGTGCACCAGCATGACTCAGCCCTGATATTCCTCCCTGTCCCAATTCCGGGGATCCACCAGGTTTGGACCTCCAAACTCGGCATTTAATTTCTCACTTGTTCCATACATCAAGTCAAAACACCCTTGCTAAACTCTCCCACCCTTGTGACCTTTGAGATGCAGAGCCCAGCCTGCAGCACTGGGCAGGATGCTCCTTGGGAGTGACAAGGGGCTAGGGACCGCTTGGAAAATGACACCGTAGTGGACCCAAAGCTTTGGCTTCTCTAACGCTGGCTGTATTTAATTAACAATTAACTCAGGGTGTTAGATTAAAGGAAAAAGGCTGTGAGGATCCTCTGGTATAAAGGACAGCTGCTGCTCGCTGCAGGTAGCTTTACTTGATTCCATTTTGTTTCTGAAGGAGTAGATCTGCAACCTGAATTCCTAGAGATCCTGTCTGAGCCTCTGTGCCTGTTTAAATACAATAGATGCACATTTGCTGATGTACATAAAGCTTATAGGGGACAAAGTTTTGCCAGTTCTTGCAATTTTTGTCTCTGCTCTTGCCGTGAATGTTTTTGTGAAAGTCCCCAGCTTCAACTCAGTATTATACAGAACCTCAAATTTCATTTTCAAAGAAGTCCCTTTGTTTCCATACAAAGCAAAGGAAAACTGGTCCCAGGATGCTCAGAAATCTGAAGACAGAAAAGCTATAATTATTCTCTCACTATTTTGAGTATTTGTACCTGGCCATGCAGAGAGCACAATGTCCAACCGTGCTGCTGAGCTATCCACCCAGGCTCCTCTGTGGTGTCCTCTGAGGAGCTTTGTCCTGCGGATCCATGCACAAGGAGGCGACTTCCCCAAGCCACACTGGTGACTGATCAGGTGTCTTCAAAGGTTTTGGTCTTTGCAGCCTGCCCGTTTCTGAGGAACACTGCAGGAGAGAGACTGACCCAAGCAGTGGCACACTCATGTTCTCCTAGGCTTGGGCCATCAAAACCCTCCAAAGCAAGGCAAAGTTGGCGGTCCTTTCCCTGTAGTGCACTTGGGTGTTTCTGGTCCTGATGCAAGGTGAGAACAGTTTGCTGGTACCTGACAGTCCTGGAGACCAGAACAGAAACGGCTTGAGGAGGCATCTGAGGGGGTTCTCTCCTGGGCGAATCCCTCAAGCCATGCTGTAGGCAGGCCAGGTCAAGTGCAGGTTCTACACCTGTGCCCCAGAGGACATGGAGGGACCTGGCTGGGTAGGTGTGGGCCTCCTGTGAAAGTGCCCGTATACCCATCTCAGCATGGGCAAAAGTGGTCCTGGTGTGCGAGGATCTGTGCTAGGCCTGGTAGATCAAGTTTTAAGTGATACCCAGGGGTTCAGGGGTCTTTGGGCAAAGCACCTTCCACCCGCCGCGCTGGATGATCCATGATGCATATCTGTCAGCATTTAGAAGGATTTGCAATGATCACACTTGCCTAGTGGCAAGGGAACACGTTAGATGGGATGTGACATAAGGCATGTGACAGAGCCTGGGGCTTCTCTGCTCAGTGCTCACCCTCCTCTGGTTCTCCAAGAACATCTCAAGAGCTGGTGCCAACTCACGTGCAAACCCTTTGGATGGAGACGGTGCCCTTCGCAGGGTATGTGCGTGAGCTTCGTGCACATCCAATGTGTGTGACAGGACAGACGGGTTCAGGTCAGGGAGGCAGCTACGCCCAGCCCTGTTCTTGGCCTCGTGGCTGTCGGAGCTGCAGTCCTGGCACTTTATGAAGCAAATCAATTGCTCATGATTGAGCCTGGGTATTGTCAGCAGAGCGCAGGGAGGGACAGGTATTACATACACCTGGCTTCCTCCCTGCTGCCTTGCAGAGCCAGGCACATCGCCACTTTGGGTTGACATCCGCAGCTGAAGGCGTGCTGCCCCAGTGCTTTGCCTAAGGAAATCCAGGTTTTCCTATTTTCAGGGCAGACCCTTGTCTCCCTGTTACCACCCATCGATTGCTGCGGTGCTGACAGGATGCTGGAGTGTTAAATGGGTTAATTGCCAAGCAAATCTGAACTGACCACTTGCTTCAATAGAAACCGCATGACGCTCCGTGACGCTTCTTCTAACCCATGCAAAAGGCTTTGCTTTGAGCTTTGGGATGTTACTCGAATCTAAGTTCAGGTGGAGATGGAGGCTCTCAGGGTCCCGACTAGCCCAGATGCCGCACAGGAGCATTGCACAGCGCAGGGCAGTGACTCTAGCCAAAGCGCAGCAGGCTGTGTGCCGGGCAAGGAGTTCACATAATGCTGTCCCTTAGATGTCTTTCTGGCTGTACAGCATCATGCGTACAGCTTGCATGTAGCAGAATTCAAAGCTCTGTGATAGCTGAATCCCATACAGCAGAAAGGATCTGGACCCCGTGGCCCTCTTCCAAGCACTGCTCTTTCTCCATCGTGCCTGTGCTGGATGACTGGAAAGGAACTGGGCAGTTAAGGTTTCACGTCATTTTCTGAGGTCTCTTGGTTGATGTGTGATTGACTTTGGTGTGAATCCCATGGTTCCTCAGACGTAAAAGTGGCAGAAAGATTTAAAATCTGGCTTGGTCTTTACTTCTCTGTCCCTCGTTAGCTCTGTTCTTCTCTGGTGCAGTGCACGTAGGAAAGCCAGGCAGCATTCAGAGACACAGCCGTTGCTAGCAAGCCCTGAAAATATTCTTTTGACGCTCACTTGCAGATGACGGGAACCCTGGGAACGTAAACCCACTTATTTTCCGCCCCATGGAAGAGGGAGTCAACATAGATTTCCCCAGCACCATACATTCGATCGCCCAGTTCCTAAACTCCACGCGGGAAACCCAGGACCCCAGCATGTACACCCAGCTGGTAGCCACTTTGGCCTTTACCGCCGAAAAAGCCAAGTTTGCCACTGGAAATGAGCGGCAAGAGTGGATGGACTTGTTCATTGACACCTTCAAAATGGTGCACAGCGAGATTGTGGGAGACCCAGAAACCGTGCTAGGGCTTTGCTGACACCTCCGTTAGAGATCTCATGAAGTGGGTGGAGGCAGAGGTTGAGCGGAGGTGGCAATCGTCTTTCCTCGAGTGCCTGTTTGGCAGAGGGGACAGGTACATTGGTAGATGCTTTTAGTTTAGGAGAAACACAGGCAGTGAAATGGCTTGGTTGCACTCAGCTGGGGACGTGACACAGGCAGCAGTCCCCTCCGGCTTGGCTGGCTGATGAGCATGGCTGCTTTCCCCAGGGATGTCAAGAGATGCTCTTTTTTTGCCCACCGCTTTTCTGCAGAGGAGCTGCATTGCCTCGGTCCCTGAGCCAGCCACACCGCTCCCCTCCAGCCCTCCCGCGCTCTCACCCAGCTCCGGCAGACTCGCATGTCCCGGCCCTCAGCCACGCGTGAGCACGGGGCTCCATGAAGGAGACTGCCAGCACGCACGTGGCTGAGGGCCAGAGCAAGCCCCTTGTTTGCAGAGAGCCTAACGATGCGCTTTTCCCACGCCTTCCTACATATGTACTTGCTGACTGCTTCTGAAGCATCTTCTGCATCCTCTCGCTGGGTTACCGTGAGGGCTCTCTTTGGGTCCTGCAAGCCATTTGTGTGGCAAGGCTGGCAAAGCAAGGCGCGTCCGCTCTCGCCGCAGTGAGTGTCTCTGTACAACCATTCGATGGGCAGCTGGGGATACTGAGGGGACAGAGCAAAGAGTATGGGAGGGGTGCAACCCTGGCTTTCCATCAAGAGCACCAAAACCCGGGGAGTGCTTCTCTTGGAAGCTGTATGAGCTCCCTCTGCCTTTTTCTCTGCTTGTACGTTTGTGTTTCTTCTGTCTTAATTAGCAACATGTACCTGTTCATATCCACGATAGAGGTTGTGTAGGATCAGGCAGTGCAAAGCAAAAAATCCACGACTGCACAGTCAAACCTCCATGATACATTACGTGAGCTGTTTAAAAGCAAGTATTCGAACTTGTAGTATAACCCATTCAATCCATACCCAGGGCTAGTGTGGTTCAGAGAGACTACAGACCCGCCACTTGCACTGCGGGTACGTGCGTTTAGACAAGGAGTGGCATTTCCATGAGCTCAGCTGCCCCTTGTTTTCACAAAAAGTCGGGCAGGTGACTGCCATTCCTGCCTCCAGAATAACTACTGCCCTCTCAAACTGTAAGAAGAGGAAAAGGCATTTTGCGTGCAGACACAAGAGTAGAAGTGTTTACTGCCAGCAAGTGAATTTTGCAGCCTCTCTAACTGGCATGGTATTATTGCAATAAAGTATACTGAGCAAACGTCATATTTAATGGGTAGGAGGGAGATGTACGGTCTTCAACAATGCGGTTGGGCTGTAATGTTTCCAGGTGTGCGAAGTGGAGCCCGTTGCCAAGCTCATGCATGGGAATTGGAATGAGGAGCTTGCCCACTTGGAACTTCTTGCGGTGTTTTCAACATCTGGGGCTTGCCAGTCTAGGCTAGACGCCGTCCGGCGATGGGCACGCAGGGGAGGCGTTTGTGTCGCTCAGCACGTGAGCAGGTCAGACGCGCTGCACAAAAATAGGCTTTCTCCCAAGGTTTCAGCACTTTTTGCTCCCAGTCTATAGGGACAGGGACCTCAGGACAAACCCAAGGTTTTGCTGAGCTGCCTTGCATCTCTTATGTTCCCACGGGATAACTCCTATGTAAAGGCATCTTACCGCACAGCTCGAAGGCAGCCCTCTCCCGCCGTGAGGGCTGAGCAGCGAGCGGAGTGTCTCTGGGGAGTGCTGCTGCAGTAGAGCCTGCCGGGAGAGCCAGACATGTGTTATGCTCTCGCTGAAGCTCCATGGAGTGATGCTGCTCTCAGACATGGTCTGCTTAACTAGGAGCTCTTAAGGCTTGCTTCGGGTCATGTGGGAGGTGGGTGGATCTTGCTTGTTGTCTCAAGAAACATGACTACACATGGACAAGCATGTTACAGACTGGTAATGCTTCTCCAGCACGATATGCAGCCCTCGCTCCCACCCGCTCGCTTCCACCTGCTTTTGCAGACCCCTACGTAGATTTTGGACTGTGAGGTTGCGAGGTGCGTGCCTTCCCTCCTTTCCCTCTCCATGACTGCGCAGAGCAGGTGAGGACCAGGAGCGCAGGCGCTGCCAAAGCCAAGTATGCTTGTGGCAGCAGCGCCCGCGCACCGGGAACTGCAGCATCAATGCACCCTTAGACAACACTTCTCAAGGAAGGTTGGGCAGAGGTGAGTATGAACCTTTATTGATTTAAAGGAGTGGAGTAGCACAGTTGAATTTCAAAATGTAATGTTGAAAAAGCATCGCTTGGAGATAGGCTTCTACTGCAGTCGGAACTGGCATTGCAGAGGGCTGTTCGCAGTTAGACAATGTACAGTAAGCACCACGCAAGGCATGCTGTCGTTGTAGATATGTTTTACAGTGCGGGCTAAGGAGAAATGCCAGTCTACTATGTCAGGGAACACGATGCAGAAACAACCACAGACTTTTGCAGCGAGTTATGTTAAACCACAAGTACCAGCAGAAGTTCCTGCATCAGGTTTGACTGTTTTATCATGGATGGAAGTGGTGCCAAATAGTCTGCGAGCTCAACAATATGCACCATCGCAGCTTCTGCTACACTGTCTTGGGCTCTTGGTTTTGTGTTGGACACTGTTTTTGTAGTCTCAAGGGTGCAGGTATCTATTTTGCTTTAAATATAACTTTGCTGTTTGCTGAATGTTGACCGCACACATACTACTAATGTACTAAACAGCGATCCACTTGTTGCTCAGCTCATACAAGGAATTCCACTGGCTCAGCACCCGCCGTGCTGAATCCAGGTGTAACAGTGTTCAGCACTGAGGAAGAATTTTGTCAAGTTGGATTTGCTCATAGTAAGGAAATTCAACCTGATGCGATAGTCCTACCCCAAAAGTTACCCCTCGCTGTCAGAAATGGATGTTTAAGCTGGGGCTGCTCCAGAACCTCCTATTCCTTGCCAGTCATGCAACACAAGATGACATCGGCTCCAGGACTTCACCCTTTTGAGATTCAGTCTTAGAGCCACAGAATTGCTTGACAGTGATACAGCCATTGCCCTGCTGCAAACTCGGGGGGAGGGGGGCCATCCGCAGCATGTACATCACAAATCAAGACTGCTGTTGCCATCATATTCCTGACTAGTGCTTTCAGCAGAGAAGGAAACTCAAAGGAAGAAGAAGAAGAAAATTCAACCATGCAGTAATGGAAGTGTTTCTCGGAGTAGTGTACACAGAGGAACACCAAATGCAGTGCACATAACTACTGCAGAGGAACAAAATAATGGTCCCTAACTAACAGCTGTCTCCAAAGACTGCTGTTTAATTCTCCCTTTTTTTCTGAGTTCATTCACTGTGTATATTCTTTTATGCCCACTCTGTGGACAGGTGTGTTCTGAGTGACTGAAGAACAATGTCCCACTGTGTTTCACTCCAATATTGGTCTGTTATATATTACAAAAGCTGCTTTGCTACGTACAGGTGCATCAACAAGAGTAGTCTTGTTTTCCAACCGTATGACCCAACCTTTATAAGCTCTTCAGGAATTAGTGATTGCTGATTAAGCTAATCTGGGTGAAAGGTACGAAAACAGCTTTTGTCCTACACATCTGTGTGTTTCAGAGTAACCCTGAAAGTAAACCCCTCTCTAGAAGTAACTGAGAGGTTTGCAGACACTGCCTGCCATCAATCTCTGGACATTCCTGTTACGGATAAGAGCTGGGCACTGCTGTAAGAAGGTGGATGTAATTCTGGGACTCAAATGCACAGACCTGTCTAATCTCACGGATGCTTGTGGAGGTCTGTCACAGGCCCCAGAATTATCATTCATTAAGATCTAGTGCCCAGGACCTGAGGGAATCAGAAGCAAAGCTCCTGCAGTACCAGCTGCAAAGACAGGCTTTGGCAGCGGAGTGGGGCTCGTCCTTCTTTGGACAAAGATGCACAGAGGCAACACCAGCCCGAACTGCCCGAGACAACCCCCAGACGTATCCCGTAGGCTTTCTTATGCTCCCAAATTTGTCTTCTTCTTTCTCCTGCAGAGCTTGCGGTGGCCCAGTGCACGCAGCGCCCCGTTGATGTCGTCTTCTTGCTCGATGGCTCTGAAAGGATCGGGGAGCAGAATTTCCACAGGGCCCACCACTTTGTGGAGGAGGTGGCCCGACAGCTCACGCTGGCCAGGAGCAACAGCGACAACATGAATGCCCGGATTGCGCTGCTGCAGTACGGCAGTGAGAGGGACCAGGATGTGGTCTTCCCACTGACCTACAACCTGACGGAAATCTCCAATGCCCTGGCACAGATCAAGTACCTGGACTCGTCCTCCAACATTGGGTCAGCCATCATACACGCCATCAACAACATCGTGCTCAGCCCAGGAGATGGGCAGCGACTGGCCCGGCGCAATGCCGAGCTCTCCTTCGTCTTCATCACTGACGGCATCACAGGAAGCAAGAACCTCGAGGAGGCCATCAACTCCATGAAGAAGCAAGACGTTATGCCCACAGTAGTGGCTCTCGGGAGTGACGTAGACATGGACGTCCTGCTGAAGCTTGGCCTCGGGGACCGGGCAGCCATCTTCCGGGAGAAGGACTATGACAGCCTCTCCCAGCCCAGCTTCTTCGACAGGTTCATTAGGTGGATATGTTAAATGAAGGGAGTACACATGTCTTCCTCTCACCAGTATACACCCCCCCGATACTACCTGTTTCATTTTCTTCCCTCTGTATGGTTGCTAGCAACTCTGAGCTGGCCCAGAACAGCTGCCCTCTGGGTCCTCCTTTCTAGCCAAAATCCAGAGCTCTTTATTGATTTTTCATGATGAAAAGTCATGTATCTTACATTTATGGTGCTAATTAAAACCAAGATCGAAGCAGGATACAGAGCCATAAGACATATTTCTGTAAAGCTTTACACACACTAAGCCATGCCTTGCGTACGTACTGTAATCCTAGGAGGGCTTGTCAGAAACCCTTACAGTGCAGTAGGACAAATGATCATCTCTAGTTTTCAAAAACTCTCAATATCCCTCAGTCTTCTCTGAGGAGCTTTATTGTTGTGACATCCCCTGTTCTTTAGCAAACCCTTTTCCAGATTATCTTATCTTTTTTGTTCTCTTGGTACTTCTGCCCTGAGAGAACCAAGTGAGTTTATGACACATCACATGCTGCTTGAAATGGTCAGCAACTTGCTTTCCTTTTGCATGGCCCTTGGTGGCTTGGTTCTCTTTCCCAGGAGCAATGGGTGGTGAGAGGTTTTGCTGCCTTCTACAGTTGTCTGCAGATGCTCCTTTGGGGGCTCTATCTATACTAAATTTCATAGATCATCTTTAAGATCTTCACTTTCCTATGGGTCATTACTTCCTTTTGCCATTCTGACCTTCATCAGAACCTGTTCATTTATTACTGTACCCAAAATCCTGGCTGAGAGGGGCAGCATACCTCCCAGCATCTCACAAAATACCAGGCAGCCTCCAGAGCTGCCTCCCTGTCATCCCAATGTGCTCAAAGCAACTATGGTGCCTTCTTCCCACCGGTATCTGCTGAGCAATGCCCAGATTTGAACATGAATTATTGTGCTGTCTGCAAAAATGAACAAATAAACTCTTTTCACCCTATCCTGGAAAAGCCTCTTTATTTTGTGGTTTGTCTCCTTTTTAAAAATTATTTTTAATGAGCAGCTGTTTCTCCTGGTGCTAAGCTGTTAAGTCCAGATAAGTTTGTATTCTGCCTCTCCTTGCAAGTGCTGGAGCACAAGGCCGGGGGTCCCAGCAGCGCAGGGGCCATGGGGCACTGCTGAGGACCTGAGGGGCTGCAGAATGCTGATGGGGCCCCTCCAGCTCTCCCCCTGTCTCCAGCAGTCCCCTTGCAGACCTGTTCCTCTGCCCCCTGGCCCGCACCCCCCCAGTGCCCATCAAACTGTGGTCTCTCGGCACGACAAAGACTGTCTCTTCGTTCCTCACCTGCGTCATGTTCCTCACCTCTTCATGGGTGAGCAGAGCAGGGGTGCTCAGGTGCCCCTCTTTGAGGGGGGCTGTTTCCCCACCACGAAGGTGGCATCGCACCACAGTCGGGCTTTCCCCACGCTTTCTTCAGCCCCTCTTGCATCCAACACTTGTGTGTCTCAAGCCAGGACAGCGGGGCAGGGGAACCCTCCAAGGACAGGGGCATTTCTGTAAGGTCGCATCCACGGTGGTGGAGGTGGGATGGGAGGAGAGGCTGGGCAGGGCTTGGGTTGTCCATGGGGACCCCCAGCACGGGGCACGGGGCACACGGCGGTGGGGAGCTGCGGCCACGTGTGCTGCAGTGCTGCTGCCGTGTTTTTTCCTTTGGAAAGGAGAGCTATCGGGGAGCTTTGAGGGCCGCAGGACAAAACACGACCGCAGCCAGCGAGGGGCCGGAGGGGTGAAGTCCCGCTGCCCCAGCACGCACCACATGCCCGGCCAGCAGTGCAGCAGGGGTGGAGAAGGCTGCGCTGGCAGCACATCTGGGTGAGATGGGCTGCGCCACCTCTCTTGGAGATGCCCTCTGCCACGGTGAGCCGCTCGTGTGCGTGCCGCTGGGTCCAGCAGCCAGTCACGCCGGCTGGCAGCAAAGCCTTCCTGGTAACGGGACTGGGAAGGGCCCTCCTGAGCCATGACAATGGGCAAAACAAAAACAAAAGAGCAGCAAAAGCAGCCCTGTGTTAAAACTGCTGCAGTGAAAGCACTGCCAGGCTTTTCACCTTTCCTAGTGAGTGTGCCGCAGTCCCACGGCCATAGCTCAGGGGCTTCAGAAAGAAAACTCACTAATTTTTCCTATTAATTATTACCCTGGCGTGGAGGATGGCAACCCATACAGCTCAGCAAGGGGTAAGTTAAAGCATTCCTCGGCCGACCCCTCTGCTACAGCTGGGAGAGCTCATGCAGAATGAGCTGCTATGGGTGGTGGGACCCACGTTAGCAGCCGGCATCGTTGCCCAGGAAAAAACACACAGACACCAGCAGACTGCAAACCAGCATGTGATACTCCCCACACTGCTACCTGCAGCCTCAGGGGTGACTTTCAGTGGGCTCTCCTGAAAGACAGAGGACGGAGCTGCTGCCCATCGTCTCACAGCAATTCCAGGTCAAAGAATTTACAAGCTAAAACCAAGAAAATCACTCAGCAGGCAAAACGCTACTCTAAGCGAAAGGGGAAAGGAGCAGAGCAACACGCAGGTGGTTCCCACGGGGCGTTCGGCTTCGTGTTTCATGGCCGTGCCGGTGGGAGATGTCCTCTTCAGTCAGAGTCAGAACTGCTGCTTGAGCTGCTTGAGCTGGAGTGCTGGAGGAGATAAAACAACTTTAGGGTAGCACAGAAACAACCTTCTTTCACACCGTTTCTGATAGGTGTTAGCGATCCTGCGGTGGGTGCTGGTTCCCAGTGCCCAGCCGGGTCCAGGTTGAGCCTGCAGCGGCGGCGGCTGCAGACCCACCTCTCCCCAAGTGCCTTTGCACACCAGAAAAATGAGTGCCCCCAGTTTTGCACACTGGCTGGATTGCAAGCTGGTAATTAATTAATGTCATGCTCCAGGGACCACGGGGAGGGTGAGCTGGTGTGGGAGTCAGCTGGCACCATGGCCCCAGGCAGCGAACCCCAGCCACAATACCTTGACTTGAAGATAAAATGGCTGCTGCTAACATCACCGCAGTGTTCATTGCAGTGCTGTTACAAACCATGTTTTAGAGTTTGGAGCCATTCTTTTTCTGCTTGGAGAATATAATTACGGGCATATCATGGGAGGGCTGGGGTTTTTATTATTATTTTACAATGTTCAGTCCAGAAGTGTCCTGCTCTCTGCCAGCGAGGGCAAACGTCAAGGCAGATCACTTCCAAAGCCATTACACAGTGAGAGGAGCTGATGGTTTGGTTTGCTTGGGAAATGCTCCTACCTCTGATGCTGGAGCTGGGGTTTTGTTTACTGGTCCCTCACTCAGACCTATTCCATGGATGGTGCCCATCCCTGCAACAGCATTTTCTGCAGCATCTACTCCCGGCACAGAGAATTGCTTTTCCTTTTTTTTGTTTTGTTTTTGTTTTTTAAGAGGGAACTGAACTGCCCCTCTGCTGCAGAACACTGAGCGAACGTCCCTTGTGGAGGCACGACTCGGTCTCAGGTGGGCAGGACAAAGTCCTGGGATTTAGTACACCGCGTGGTGCACCCTGGGCTGTGTCGCTGTTTCAAATGGCTTCAAGGAATTTCATGGATCACGTTTCAAAAGACTCGCTTGAAATGATTCATGCTTGCCTGTTTATTAACCAAATCGAAGTCTCCACATCTAAAAAAAAGCCACTGAGGTGCTGGCAGCCAACTCCAGCTGCTGCAGGGTGGAAGAGGGGAACCTCAGCTGGCAGGCTGGACGCTGTGGCATGCGTGAGGGGGTCTGAAGGACCACAGCAGAGATTCGGAAGGGTCTGCCGCCACCTCGCTCTTACCTTGCCTCTGTGGTGCTTGGAATGCTTCTTCTTGTGCTTCTTATGGTGCTTCTGATGGGAGTTAGGGGGGCACGGTGTGCACCCCGGCATTCCCGGTGGTCCCAGATGGGGGTGCCCATGGGAATGATGTCCTGGTGGTGGATGTCCACTGGGGTGCTGTCCTGGTGGGCAGGGGCCAGGTGGAGCGGGACCACAGGGATAGCCACCTGGGAAGGCTGGGGGACAGGCTCCAGGGGCACCGGGTGGCACTGGAGAGTAGCCAGGGTAGGGACCTGCTGGAGCGCCGGGACAAGGGTGTCCCGGAGGGGCAGGCGGGCAAATTTGCACTTGCGGTGGTGGCACCCCTCCGGGCACACCTAGGAAGAAGAGGGGGGCTGTTAGTGAGCAGAGCCAGGCTCTCCCCAGACAGGCCATGCAGGGAGCTGGTGTACCTATGCACCCAAAGGACCCCTCCTGGTCCACCCGCTCCCCACAAATGGTGCCCCACTCCCCTTTGGTATGCAGGCAATCCCCCCAGGTGCCCCTGGTGATTGCACTGAGCCCCCCTGCGAGCCCCGATGGCTGTGTGGTACCCATAGCCCTGCCCGGCTCTGCGGCCCCTCACCTGAGTTGGGGTTCCACATCCTCTGCGACCCCCGAGCTGCAAGGGAAGGACAGGCACCATCAGTGCTCCCTCATGGCACCTCTCATCACAGGGACGTCATCGCCCTGCCAGCAGCCAGGACCCAGCTCCTCTGCCCCACAAGTCTGCCCTGGGCAGAGACTGTGCTCACTTCCCTAGGAGTGCCGTCCCCCCGCAGACCCCAATAGCCTCCCTGTCCCTTTGGGTGACAGCGCCAACCCTGAGAATGACTGTCCCCACCTCTGTGCACCCCCAAAGCCCAGGCATGCGGTTTCCACCGTTAATGGAAATAATAAACCAACTCCAGCCGAGCCTGGGTGCCCGGCCCACACCCACATCCTTGTGGACCATGAGGGGCTGGGGACACCATGTCTTGGTGCAGCACCAGCCATGGGGATGGTGCACCCTGACCCACAGGCACCTGCGCTCCCACCACCCCGTGCTCCCCGGCTGCCCTGCCAGGCACTGCTGCCTCAGGGAGCAGCTTTCACTCACCAGATCTGCAGAAAAGCTCCTAGCAGAGGCGATGCTGGCAGCACCCTCTGAAGGCAGCGCCACCAGCAGCACCCCCGGTCACCGTCCTCAGCACAGCTCTCCCGGGGTGGCAGACACCCGTTAAATACCGGGGCCCTGCCTGGGTGAGGAGGGGGTGCGGCGGGCAGGGGTGACACCGCTGAGCAGTGGAACCAGCCGTACCGCTCCCTGCACCAGGGCTGTCACCATGGGCACAAGGAAAATGTCAACATGCCACTCCCAGCCTGCACAAAGGTTCCACAGAGCTGATAAAAACGGGACAGAGGGTGGTGGTTTCACGTCCCGGCGTCAGGTGATGGGGTGACTCAGGCGTCCCCACCACGAACCCTGGCTGGGTGCTCCCAGCGTGAGCACAGTGTCCGGGCATGGGGGTGTCACCCACCCGCAGGCACTGCTGTGGGACAGCGGGTCTCGGGGTGCAGCTAATGACTCCCTGTGACACTGCTCAGGGTGCTGCCATGCTGTGCAGGTGGAGGAGGTGATATCTGCCATCAGACCTGGTCAACAGAGAGGAGGCAGGGTTGGATGTCCTAGTGCTCAGGTCTTCCTCTCGGGAGGATCTATGAGGAGGGGGCAGAGCTCCTCCCGTCCAGTCCCCATCTCCCTGCTAATACCCCCGATGCTGCCCCGCGTTTGGCCGTGGTCCCTTCCCGGGCCAGTGAGCAATGCAACAGGCTGGTCTCGTCATGCACTGTCAACAAGACACGTCGCAGAGAGGGGCTGTGCCGGGACTTGTCCCAGTCCTGGGGGCAGGGTGGTGTCTTGGGGGGGTTTCTGGGCACAGAAACACACAAGGGTGTGCGGGGTCAGGAGGTGCCCATGCACAGGGACCTCCTCCCGGGCAGCACCACGGGGTCCCTGCCATCCCCTCTCTTGGGAGCCCTGTGGCCCCGGGAACTGCCAGCCCAGCCGGATCCTTCTGGCCCAGGGATGGGGGGGATGGAGACTGGGGTGAGAGCACCGTGCAGCAAAAATCACCGTTGGCCAGGGAAAGGCCAGCAGAGAACATGATGCTGGGATCTGCCTGAGCAGAGCAGCTCTTCTGAGGTGGATACCGAAGGAGCCCAGGCAGGGACGAGTGTGTTTCCCAGCTGTATTTGCTGCTGCAGAGCCCCCGCACCCATCCCCAAGCTCCTCTCAGGCCACCCGCTTCTCCAGCAGCGCCAGCACGAGCGCCGAGCCTTGCTTCGCCTCCTCCAGCAGCCTGGAGACCTTCTGCGACATCTGCGTGGAGAGGGAGAAGGAGCATTGTTTGCCACTCAACAGGACAGAAGAGCTGTCCACCATCCACCCCGTGCATCCCGCTGGTGGCAAAGGGGTGGTGTGCCCAGACATGAGGGGTCCCAGGGGTTTTATCTGCATCTCTGTCCCACCTCATGCCTGCCACCAGGGCCAGGGCACACACACGGACCCTGCTTACCGCAAGCTTAAACTTCTCATCCGTTATGTCTTTGAGGTTGATCATGACATTGAAGTAAGCTCCAAACACAGCCGTTTCCAGCATTTTGGCTCCCACCTAGGAAAAGAGGCTTGCGAGAAGCTCTCCTGCTGAACCCAACCACCACCACACGGTCCGGCAGCGGGGCAGATCCTCACGCTGCAGGACTCCCACCCCCCGTCACCCAGCGGCACCCAATGCTTTCCAACACGGTGTTTTCAGGCTGCGGCAGCGGGAACCATTCATGGCCTTGCCACACAGGAGGGAAAAGTCAGGCGAGGGCTGGTGGGGGTCAGCTCTCTACAAGGGCTGCAAGCTGCCAAAACGTGAGCATATGGAAACCGCTGGCCTGTTTGGGGAGTGCGGCTGGAGAGATGCATCAGGACACGATGGGACACCTCGCAGGGAATGCAGTGAGCCTGGCTCCTCCAAAGCCCGAGCCGGGCCAGCGCGTGAGCCCGGGGCCATACCTGGATGTCAGATTTGCAGGCCAGGTTGCAGTGGCATGCCAGGTCCTTCAGAGCAGGCCAGAGCCCACTCACCTTCTCTGCCAGGGCACAGGGCACCCTCACGGCTGTCTTCAGCCCCTGCTGCATGGCAGCCGCACGTCTGGGAGGGGGGACAGCCCCGGGTGAGTGCCGGGTGCTCATGGTGGCCACTCGGCAAATCCCCATGAGCCCAGCTCACCTCTCCCGCTCCTCAGGGGTGCTTTTTGGCAGCTTCATAGCTTCCTGCAGGCAAAGAAAAGCAGATTTGCTGCCATTTGCTCCAAGACCCCGCACGCCTTGCATCAGCATCCAGGGCAGACCTGGGAGCTCCCATGCTCTTGCAAACCTCCTTTAGGTGATGATGTCCCTTCCCCTGGCCCTGGCTTGGGCCAAGGTCACAACCCTGCTCCTAGGACACCAGGACGCAGCGATGCCGGCCCCTGTCCCCGCTGGAAACCGCCCGCCCCCCCCGCTTCCCCACAGGACGTCTGATACCGGTGGGACCTCACCATGTAGCTGCTGAAGGCACGGGAGTCGGCGTCCACCATTGCCACCAGCTCGTCCATGGCTTGGTGGAAGGGGGGGATCAGCTTCCTCATGATGGGGTCCAGCTCCTCAAACTGCCGCTTCCCGTAGCTCATCAGCCCCACCATGCAGCCCAGCGCCGCTCCCTGCGAGGGCACGGGGGTAAATCCTCCAGCAGGACACAGCGCCCGCCGCTACTGCCGTGCCGGCTCCCCTCAGAGGTTCGGCACATCCAGAGGACCCCCTGGGCAGGGACGCCATCCCGATGTGGGGCACGTACCATGGCAGCCGCAGCTGCGGACACGGAGCCTCCTCCTGGTGCTGCCGACCTGCCACCGACTGCTCGCACGAAGGTGCCCAGTGGCTTGGCCACCAGCCCCCCATCCACCTCTCCTGCCTGCACCAGGTACCTGCGGCACAGCAGCCCTGTGGGTCAGAGCCCCCCAGGTTCAGGGACACCCACCACCACCCGGACCCACCACTGCCCTCTCCAACAGGTTTTCATCCACCCCTTGGCTCTGCAGGTGGCTGAGAAGGGGGATAGCCCAAAAACCCCAGCGGGAGGGTTGGGGAGAGGACAAGCAGCCCCTTGGGGACAGACGGGCAGCTGGGGAGCACGTCCTGTGATGCTGGGGGGTTGCTCTGCATTAGACAGGGTGGGCTTGTGCAAACGGCATTTGGTGGGACAGAAGCATGCCTGCAGCCACATCTGCAGGGGGGGGGGGATGAGGACTTAAAGTGTGCGTCCTGATTGCACCTTGGCACAGGTGGATTTCCCTTCCTCTCCCCCCACACACATGCATTTTACACCGGGTGCCGCAGCACAGCATCTCTCCTTGGAGGGCAGCGTGTGAGCCAGAGGCAGTGAAATTTGGGGTGGGGATGGGGTGGAAGATAGGATGGTGGTTTTAACGCATACTTGCTCAAGTCTGGCCACGAAACCTGCTCCTGCTGCCTGCCCGGGTGACCTGGAGCCCACCCACCCCACATTCACCACCATCAGCATTTGGGAGCAGGGACCACCCTGCACAACCCCTGGCAGAGATGTCCTCTGGGTGTGAAGAGGAGCTGGGTGCAGGCACCACTCCCAAAACAAGCTGAGTGCAAGATACAGGCAGCGGGATCCCCCTGTCCAGGCAGGGGTGGGCACCATGACGAGAAGCAGGATGGGGGTCCCTACTCAATGATGCGCTCCCGGGGGTGAAACGCAGACAGGGAGTCCAGGCCCAGCCGGCTGACCACCTGCAAGGAGCAGCACCGCCGCATCAGCCCCGTCACGATAAGTCCCGTTGCATCCTCATTCCCTGCTGTTAATTAACCATGGGTGACCCAGCCCTAGAACAGAGTTGCTCAGGACACCACCCAGGGAGAGGACAGCTGGCGTCACCATCCTGTCCCAGACATGGGGGCAGCGTGCGGCTGCCTACAAACGACTGGAAACTGCACCGATAAATAATTAGCTTGCTCTTATCTAGCACGTTCCCCATAGGGTGGAAAAGTCCCTCCCTCCTGCAGCAGAGCCCGTCTCCTCATTGCCAGCTTACGCCGGTGCTGGGGCAGTTTCCCCTAATGCCATGCACTGTCCTTGAGCTCTGGGGAGGTCTCCTTCCCCTCCTGGCCGCCGTGCTGGGCAGCTGCTGCCCACCCTCTGTCCTCACGGGATGGGGTCCCTGTTCGCTGAGCATCTCGGCATCCTCAGCAATAATGCAACTTGTCCCCGTCGCTGTGCCCTCACAGCTTGCCAGGCACCATCCCTGGAGATAAGTGTCATGCCTGGAGGCTGCCATGGACCCAAATCTTTGTTCAGTGCCACTTTGGGAGGCTGGGGGGGATGGTGTGTGCATGTGTCTCTCCCATAATCCCACCCTTGTCTTGGTACCAGGAGGAGCCACGTTACCAGCCTGATCTTCTGTTCCTCCTCCAGGATGAAGAGTTTTTCCTTCTTGATATAAAACTCGGCCGTGTCCAGCATGGCCTTCTTGGGGACAAGCCCCACCAGCTGGGACCCCACCACGGGCAGGTTCAGTGCCTGTGAAGGGCATTAGAAGTGTGACTGTCCCCAGAGCCACCTGCCCTGCCACTGCTACCACCCCAGCCTGGTGGTCCTCATCCCTTCCCAGGACCTGGGGACCTCATGGAAAAGCCTTCAATGGAGGAGCTGGGGGCTAGTAGCAAGTTGCTGAGCTTTGGGGATTTTCATGCTGTTCAGCACTCTGCCTAGCTTGGCCGAGCTGAGCGTGAGATAAAGCAGATCCTGACCTGGGGATGGGGAGAAAAACTTGGAGGGACACATCCTCTGCAAAGCCTCCATTGAAACAAGCGTGGCGGGCCGCCCCACACCACTTACCTGTGCGTCTCGGCAGACCTCCTCGTAGACGGTGTGGAGCGGCGTGGTCTCAAAGTCCAGCAGATTTGTCGAAACTTGGGCTATATTCTCTTCCTCCAAATACCAGCCAATGCCCTGCACCTTCTTCAAGCGCCCGGGCTGCCAAGACCCGCTGCGGTCAAGTCACAGCCTGGGAGGTGTGGGGGCAAGCAGGCCTGTGCCCGGCACGCCGCCGGCATGGGGGTACCTGGTCGGCACCGCGGCCCTGCTCGCGGATGTTGAGGGCGATGCGGTGAGCCAGCTCCTTGGTGCACATCAGGTTGATGTTGTAAGCGATAAGGAAGGTCCGGGCACCCGTCACGGTGGCCCCCCAGTGGGGAACAAAGGTTGGGGGCCCAAAATCGGGAGCCCACTCTGGTTTTGCAAGCTGGGGAGGAGGGAGGAGAGCACGTGGGCTGGCACCGCCAAGCAGCACAAGCCACCCTCCCGAAGACGGCATCTCCCTCCCCAGCTGGCATCTGCCACAACCACCTCCATGTTCAGCAGCACCCAAAGCATTTCATCAGCTCCTCTTGGAGTGAAGGGACTATGTGAGCCCCCGGCACCCTCCCCAAAGCCGGGGAGGTGCGACTCTGCCCAGCCCATGCCTGCCAGCCAATTGCTGCTGGGCTCACCTTCTCGGGGAGCGCCTCGTACTCCCCGGCACGGATGGCAGGCAGGGCTTTCCTGCTCTCCTCCTGTGCCGCCTCTCCGTACAGGTAAACTGCAAGACAGAGCACGGGGTGAGCACTGCCTGGCAGGGGCTAGCGGCAGGTCATCTAGCAGAGTCCATTTTTTACCATTTGGGAGCAAACCTCATTTGGTTAAGCTTTTGCAAAAGGTGTGCAGTTTCTCCACAGCTGGAAGCACGCGGGGTGGGCTGGGACGGGCAGAGGTTCCTGGCCTCCACTCACCAGGGACCCCCAGCTCCGCTGCCAAGCGCTGCCCGAAGACATTGGCGCAGGTGATGCACTCCTCCATGCTCACATTCATCACCGGCACGAAGGGGCAGACGTCCAGGGCCCCCATGCGAGGGTGTTCACCTGGTGGTGAGGCACATATAAGGGTGGGAGCTGGAAAGAGCAAGCACACAAGGAGGGAGGACGGCCCTTTCTCAGCCTTTTTTGCAGACTGGGCACTGCCACCACAAGGAAAGTTGAGTTTGCTGCAGAAATGTCTACTCCAGCCCAGGGACAAGAGGGATTCAGCCCCTCTGGATCGGGAGGATGAACAAGAGCTTTGCATGGTCCCACCACCATCCATCCCAGCAGCACTGCTTGCTGCAGGTGCAGTAACATGCCGTGCTTGGCCACCAGCAGCTGATTTTTAAGCTCCAGCCATGCAAGATGCACCCAGAGCCGACCACGGACTGCAGCCAAGGGATGCTCCGTGCCAGATCAGCTCCTGCGCTGCCCCCAAGCTCACCCGTGTGTCGGCTCATGTCAATGAGCTGCCCAGCCACGCGGGCCGCGCTCAGTGCCCCTTCGATGACGGCCTCGGGGGACCCCACGAAGGTGTAGACGGTGCGGTTGGTGGAGGCGCCGGCGTCTACGTCCAGCAGCACGCAGCCCGGCGTCCGGGAGATGGCCTGCCCCAGCGCATCGATCACCTGCCACGCAGCAGAGGGGGGCAAGGCGGCTGAGCCAGCCAGAGCCCTGCCACAGCCACAGCTTTGCAAGGTGGGGAATGCCTTTTCTCAGCTCACTGGGGTTGGGGATGACCCCAAGATCAGTGGGGATACAGCCCTGAGTATTTCTGCAGCTTTGCAGATCTTGCAGAGGATGCAGGATCCAAAGGCACGAGCATCCGACTCCTACCCAGGGGGTTGGGGACACCTATGGCTCCCAGCGAGCCCCCAACCCGCCGTGGTGGGGGAGAGATGCCCGACTGCTGCTGCACGTCAGAGAGCACCATCACAAATTTATGTTCCTGAGGATACTGTCCCCTACTAGCTTCAAAACAGATCTGGCTCTGTAAAGCCTGTTCCCTGGGGGGAAGCAGTGGTTTTATTGCAATTTTGGGTTTGTTGAACTCCCCCACCCCCAGCCCGGACAAAGTTCAGCCTAGGGCTGATGCCCAGCACAGATCCCATTGACCTGGATGGCGTATTTCAGCACAACAACTGCAAGTGATATTTCTCTGAGGGGGTAAGCCAGACCACCCCAATCTCTGGTGCTACAACAACCTGCAGGCAGTGGGGAGGGGGGGGTTCTGAGCCCCACTTCTCACTGAGGTGCCAAAAGGGAGCAGGGGCTGCCTTTGGGGATTTTTGGCATTAGCCGGGTAGGGAAAGCTGCGCAATGCTTCAAAGGAGGCAGGGCTAAACCTGGCAGCGGGTGCTGCCTGCAAGGCCCCTCCGCCAAAGCAGCCCAGCCACCTGCACCCCACATCGCCCACCCATCAACCCCTCCTCACCCTCCCTTACCTCCTTGTTAATCCCCTCCGAGAAGTTGGGGACACACTCCACTAGCTTGGCCATGGTCCCAGGGTCTGCCGGCACCCCGCAGCACTGTGCTCGGCTCCTTGCGCCCTCTGGGTTTTCCTGCCCTTTCCTGTCCCACTGCGGAGCAAAATCCTCCCAGCACCCAACCCGTTGTCTCTTCCCTGAGCCAGGGTTTCTCATTAACTGCATCAATCTGCGGCCAGGAGACAGAAAGGGTCTTGGATAAACAACATGGTACTGGCCCTTCTGTGTACCGAGCAGCTCCGGGCACAAGGGCACTGCATGCTCACAGGGCCAGCCTACAACACTAATTACCCACAAGTGCAAATTAATTGCTAGGAGAAAGTGATGCCACATGAAGAAAGGCATCTTCTGTGCCCAGCACCATGCTGTGGCTACTGGCGGGACAGACTGCTCCTGCCCAGGTTGCAGCAACAGGACCACTGGCACCTCCAGCGATGGTGGGGGACTGGTGCTCCCCAGGACCCCCAGCATGGGCACCCCAGGCCCCCATCGTGGGCACAGGGCTGGCAGGTAAAAGCTCTCGCTGTGAGCAGGATTCGAACCTGCGCAGGGAAACCCTATTGGATTTCGAGTCCAACGCCTTCACCCCTCGGCCATCACAGCCCCAGCCCTGGGCACCCGGGGGGACACCTGCCCCCCCCCCCGCCCCGGGCACCCCCTTTCCTGGGAAGTGGCCGGTGCATCCACACACACACGCTCAGCCCCGCTCGGCTCCCCAGGGGCTGGCACAGGGTCGTTCCCCAAAAAGTGTCCCTGGGGTCCCCGGGGTCCCTTTGCAGCGCTGCGCCCCCCAGCACCCCAGTGCCCGGCACAGGGTGGGGGTGCCCGGGCAGCTGCGCACCCCGGCTCGTTGGTCTAGGGGTATGATTCTCGCTTAGGGTGCGAGAGGTCCCGGGTTCAACTCCCGGACGAGCCCTCCTTTTGGGCACCCACCGCCCTGCTCCCGCCCGGCTGCTCCCCCAGCACTGACGTTCACCCCAAGAGAGACCCCCAGCCCTGTGGGAAGGAAAACAAAGTGCCCCCGTGTCCTGCAGCACCCGGGCAGGGGAGGGAAAGGGCCGCTGGCAATTCCAGGTGGGCTGCGGGTGCCAGGAAGCACCCCAGACCTTTTCGGGGGGGGTTTGCGGGGGTTGGGGGCTCTGTCAGAGAGAGACCCCGATCCCTGTGGGGAAGGGACACAAGGTGCCTCCACACCCCGCACTGTCTGGGCAGGGGAGGGAAAGGGCCACGGGCATTCACCGCACTTTGCAGATGCCGGGAAGCAGCCCCAGCCCATCGGTGCCCACAGGCAGCCCCAGAGCTTTTCTGGGGGCTTTGGGGGTCTGTCAGCCCCGCAGCGGGCAGGGAGGGAGCCTGGGCAGGAGGCAAAAGCTGGAGATGCTGGGGGTTGAACCCAGGGCCTCTTACATGCAAAGCAAGCGCTCTCCCGCTGAGCTACATCCCCTCTGCGTGGGCAGGGGTGGGGGCCTGGGCAAGTCCCCTCACCCGCAGCGCTGCCCCACTGCCCACCCCTCGCCCTGCTCTGCCCAGGGCCTCAAAACAGTCAGGGGCCGCACTCCACCATTCCCATTGCTGCGATCCATCCTGGCCGTGGGCTGTGCCCACCCCAAACACTCTGACCATCCCTGCGACACCAGGCACCGGTGCCCTCCCACCTCCCTGGCCCTGCTCCCACCACCGGCCGGGGGCCCCGCACACCAGCCGAGGGCGGTGGGTGCCCAAAAGGAGGGCTCGTCCGGGAGTTGAACCCGGGACCTCTCGCACCCAAAGCGAGAATCATACCCCTAGACCAACGAGCCGGGGTGCTGCACCCCATTGCCCCCCCACCCCTGTCACCCAGGCACTTTTGGGGCTTTGGGGGGGCAGCTGAGGCTCTGCGTGACCCTGGGCACGCTCTGGGAGTAGGCAGGTCCCTCTTGACATCCCTGTGCGTGGAGCCAGCAGCTGGAGGTGACTGCAGCCTCTTCGTGCCCAGCATCCCCAATTCCCAGCGTCTCCGGGGTTTTTCTCCTCAAAACCTCCTCCCTGGCCCTTGCAGCGGTGCGGAAATGGCCGCTGCTGTGCACCATCACCCCCGCCCTTCTTCCTCCATGGGGCACCCCCCAAAGCTGATGTTCCCTCTGACCTTCCTCTTCCCTCCCGGAAAATCCCTGGCGCTGCTCCCTTCCCCGCCTGCCGCAGCCGCTGGCCCTGGGTTCGGGCTCTGCAGGCACTGGGTGTCCCTCGGCTGCCCCCGGGCCGGCCGGCACAGGGAGGACGGCTGTGGGGCAGAGCTGGGACATGTTTCTCTGGACGCAGCCCCCGGGCAGAGCTGGCCCCGGGGCCGTGGTGGTGGCTGAGGGCCCCGCTCTGCCGTCCCCCGCTGCCCCGACAGCCCCTTCCCCAGCCAGGAGGGGACGAGCCCCGGCCACGGCTGAGCCGTGTCTCTGCCCATGGGGCAGCGGGCAGCACCTCGCTCGCTCCCGGCACTGGCGGCACCGTGGCAGCTGAGGGGCCGCGTCCGAGGTGGGGAGGCCGCCTGTCCCCCCTGTGCCGGGCAGTGTCGCCCCGTGGGTGCCCCGAGCCCGCGGGTGCTGTGCCGGCGGTGGGTGCCCAAAAGGAGGGCTCGTCCGGGAGTTGAACCCGGGACCTCTCGCACCCTAAGCGAGAATCATACCCCTAGACCAACGAGCCGGGGTGCGCAGCTGCCCGGGCACCCCCACCCTGTGCGGACACTGGGGTGCTGTGGGGGGCAGCACTGCAAAGGCACCCCAGGGACACTTTTTGGGGAATGACCCTGTGCCAGCCCCTGGGGAGCCGAGCGGGGCTGAGCATGTGTGCGTGGATGCACCGGCCACTTCCCAGGAAAGGGGGTGCCCGGGGGGCACCGGGACAGATTTTGTGGGGCCAGCACAAGGGGAGAGAGGGGGGCACAGGGAGCCCCGCAAGGCCCCAGGATGGGGCTGTGATGGCCCTGGGGCAGGAGGGGCACAGCCCCCCAAGCCTTTCCAGGCTTTGCAGTCCCAGAGGAGGTGGGGAAGTGGCATTTCCCGGGATGCTGAGTGGGCTCCCAGGCATCGACGTGTGCCCCGTCCCCAGGGCGCTGGGGGAGCCGATGGCCGGAGAGCGGAGGGGAGGGAGGGGGCAGCGACCTGTGAGAGGTGCGGGATTCAACTCCCGGACGAGCCCTCCTTTTGGGCACACACCTTCCCCGGCGGCACGTGGGACCATGGCATCAGCGGGACACGGCGAGGGCAGCGGTGCCCGGCACAGAGGGGTCGGTGTCCCGTCCTGGCTGGCACGTCCCCGTGGGCAGGATGGCCCCCAGGAGCGGGCAGCGAGGTGCTGCCGGGGGTGAGGGCAGGAGGCCGATGGAGGCCAATGGAGGCCGATGGAGCCGATGGAGGATGGGGTTGGGAAGGGCAGGGAGAGGCAGCACTGGGCAGCGCAGCACAGAGTGGGTGCTGCGGCAGCGAGAGCCCCGAGAGTCTGTTCCTGGGGTTGGGGCCCTGGGCAGAGCAGGGCGAGGGGTGGGCAGTGGGGCAGCGCTGCGGGTGAGGGGACTTGCCCAGGCCCCCACCCCTGCCCACGCAGAGGGGATGTAGCTCAGCGGGAGAGCGCTTGCTTTGCATGTAAGAGGCCCTGGGTTCAACCCCCAGCATCTCCAGCTTTTGCCTCCTGCCCAGGCTCCCTCCCTGCCCGCTGCGGGGCTGACAGACCCCCAACCCCCCCCCCCCCCGAAAAGGTCTGGGGTGCTTCCTGGCACCCGCAGCCCACCTGGAATTGCCAGCGGCCCTTTCCCTCCCCTGCCCGGGTGCTGCAGGACACGGGGGCACTTTGTTTTCCTTCCCACAGGGCTGGGGGTCTCTCTTGGGGTGAACGTCAGTGCTGGGGGAGCAGCCGGGCGGGAGCAGGGCGGTGGGTGCCCAAAAGGAGGGCTCGTCCGGGAGCTGAACCTGGGACCTCTCGCACACTAAGGAGAATCCTTCCCCCAGACCGAGGAGCTGGGGTGCACAGCTGGGACCCAGCCCAGATCCTGGCCCCACGGCTCCACAGCCCCACGGCCCCGGCACTGCACAGCCCAAATGGTGCCCAGCGCAGGTGGGGGCTGCCCCGGGGCGCTGCCCTCTGCTCTCAGCCATCGGGTCCCCCAGCTTCCCCAGGACGTGGCACGGGGCGATGGCAGGGAGCCCCTCGGCATCTCGGCACAATGGTCCTCAGCTCCCAAACACCGCGGCCCTTGACGGCTGCTTCCTCACCTCTCCTGGGTCTGCAAATCCTGGGGAACCCCGGGGGGGGCTGTGCCCCTCCTGCTGCGGGGCCATCACAGCCCCGAGGCCCTGGGGCATTGCGGGGGACGCAGCCAGGGAGCAGGGTCCCTGGGGCAGGAGCTGCTCACCAGGGAGGAGGTGCAGGGCTGGCGCTGCCCGGGTTCCCTGCACGCTCCCTCCCCAGCTGCCCAAGGGCCCCCAGCACCTCCAGCGAGGTCACCCCAGGACCCTCAGCGTGAGCACCCCAGGACCCCCAGCATGGGCACCCCAGGCCCCCATCGTGGGCACAGGGCTGGCAGGTAAAAGCTCTCGCTGTGAGCAGGATTCGAACCTGCGCAGGGAAACCCTATTGGATTTCGAGTCCAACGCCTTCACCCCTCGGCCATCACAGCCCCAGCCCTGGGCACCCGGGGGGACACCTGCCCCCCCCCCCGCCCCGGGCACCCCCTTTCCTGGGAAGTGGCCGGTGCATCCCCACACACACACGCTCAGCCCCGCTCGGCTCCCCAGGGGCTGGCACAGCGTCGTTCCCCAAAAAGTGTCCCTGGGGTCCCCGGGGTCCCTTTGCAGCGCTGCCCCCCCCAGCACCCCAGTGCCCGGCACAGGGTGGGGGTGCCCGGGCAACTGCACACCCCGGCTCGTTGGTCTAGGGGTATGATTCTCGCTTAGGGTGCGAGAGGTCCCGGGTTCAACTCCCGGACGAGCCCTCCTTTTGGGCACCCACCGCCCTGCTCCTGCCCGGATGCTCCCCACACACATCCCAAAATTCCCGCCGAGAGAGGCCCCGATCCCTGTGGGGAAGGGACACAAGGTGCCTCCACACCCCGCACTGTCTGGGCAGGGGAGGGAAAGGGCCACGGGCATTCACCGCACTTTGCAGATGCCGGGAAGCAGCCCCAGCCCATCGGTGCCCGCAGGGAGCCCCAGAGCTTTTCTGGGGGCTTTGGGGGTCTGTCAGCCCCGCAGCAGGCAGGGAGGGGGCCTGGGCAGGAGGCAAAAGCTGGAGATGCTGGGGGTTGAACCCAGGGCCTCTTACATGCAAAGCAAGCGCTCTCCCGCTGAGCTACATCCCCTCTGCGTGGGCAGGGGTGGGGGCCTGGGCAAGTCCCCTCACCCGCAGCGCTGCCCCACTGCCCACCCCTCGCCCTGCTCTGCCCAGGGCCTCAAAACAGCCAGGGGTCGCACTCCACCATTCCCATTGCTGCGATCCATCCTGGCCGTGGGCTGTGCCCACCCCAAACACTCTGACCATCCCTGCGACACCAGGCACCGGTGCCCTCCCACCTCCCTGGCCCTGCTCCCACCACCGGCCGGGGGCCCCGCACACCAGCCGAGGGCGGTGGGTGCCCAAAAGGAGGGCTCGTCCGGGAGTTGAACCCGGGACCTCTCGCACCCAAAGCGAGAATCATACCCCTAGACCAACGAGCCGGGGTGCTGCACCCCATTGCCCCCCCACCCCTGTCACCCAGGCACTTTTGGGGCTTTGGGGGGGCAGCTGAGGCTCTGCGTGACCCTGGGCACACTCTGGGAGCAGGCAGGTCCCTCTTGACATCCCTGTGCGTGGAGCCAGCAGCTGGAGGTGACTGCAGCCTCTTCGTGCCCAGCATCCCCAATTCCCAGCGTCTCCGGGGTTTTTCTCCTCAAAACCTCCTCCCTGGCCCTTGCAGCGGTGCGGAAATGGCCGCTGCTGTGCACCATCACCCCCGCCCTTCTTCCTCCATGGGGCACCCCCCAAAGCTGATGTTCCCTCTGACCTTCCTCTTCCCTCCCGGAAAATCCCTGGCGCTGCTCCCTTCCCCGCCTGCCGCAGCCGCTGGCCCTGGGTTCGGGCTCTGCAGGCACTGGGTGTCCCTCGGCTGCCCCCGGGCCGGCCGGCACAGGGAGGACGGCTGTGGGGCAGAGCTGGGACATGTTTCTCTGGACGCAGCCCCCGGGCAGAGCTGGCCCCGGGGCCGTGGTGGTGGCTGAGGGCCCCGCTCTGCCGTCCCCCGCTGCCCCGACAGCCCCTTCCCCAGCCAGGAGGGGACGAGCCCCGGCCACGGCTGAGCCGTGTCTCTGCCCATGGGGCAGCGGGCAGCACCTCGCTCGCTCCCGGCACTGGCGGCACCGTGGCAGCTGAGGGGCCGCGTCCGAGGTGGGGAGGCCGCCTGTCCCCCCTGTGCCGGGCAGTGTCGCCCCGTGGGTGCCCCGAGCCCGCGGGTGCTGTGCCGGCGGTGGGTGCCCAAAAGGAGGGCTCGTCCGGGAGTTGAACCCGGGACCTCTCGCACCCTAAGCGAGAATCATACCCCTAGACCAACGAGCCGGGGTGCGCAGCTGCCCGGGCACCCCCACCCTGTGCGGACACTGGGGTGCTGTGGGGGGCAGCACTGCAAAGGCACCCCAGGGACACTTTTTGGGGAATGACCCTGTGCCAGCCCCTGGGGAGCCGAGCGGGGCTGAGCATGTGTGCGTGGATGCACCGGCCACTTCCCAGGAAAGGGGGTGCCCGGGGGGCACCGGGACAGATTTTGTGGGGCCAGCACAAGGGGAGAGAGGGGGGCACAGGGAGCCCCGCAAGGCCCCAGGATGGGGCTGTGATGGCCCTGGGGCAGGAGGGGCACAGCCCCCCAAGCCTTTCCAGGCTTTGCAGTCCCAGAGGAGGTGGGGAAGTGGCATTTCCCGGGATGCTGAGTGGGCTCCCAGGCATCGACGTGTGCCCCGTCCCCAGGGCGCTGGGGGAGCCGATGGCCGGAGAGCGGAGGGGAGGGAGGGGGCAGCGACCTGTGAGAGGTGCGGGATTCAACTCCCGGACGAGCCCTCCTTTTGGGCACACACCTTCCCCGGCGGCATGTGGGACCATGGCATCAGCGGGACACGGCGAGGGCAGCGGTGCCCGGCACAGAGGGGTCGGTGTCCCGTCCTGGCTGGCACGTCCCCGTGGGCAGGATGGCCCCCAGGAGCGGGCAGCGAGGTGCTGCCGGGGGTGAGGGCAGGAGGCCGATGGAGGCCAATGGAGGCCGATGGAGCCAATGGAGGACGGGGTTGGGAAGGGCAGGGAGAGGCAGCACTGGGCAGCGCAGCACAGAGTGGGTGCTGCGGCAGCGAGAGCCCCGAGAGTCTGTTCCTGGGGTTGGGGCCCTGGGCAGAGCAGGGCGAGGGGTGGGCAGTGGGGCAGCGCTGCGGGTGAGGGGACTTGCCCAGGCCCCCACCCCTGCCCACGCAGAGGGGATGTAGCTCAGCGGGAGAGCGCTTGCTTTGCATGTAAGAGGCCCTGGGTTCAACCCCCAGCATCTCCAGCTTTTGCCTCCTGCCCAGGCCCCCTCCCTGCCCGCTGCGGGGCTGACAGACCCCCAAAGCCCCCAGAAAAGCTCTGGGGCTCCCTGCGGGCACCGATGGGCTGGGGCTGCTTCCTGGGTATCTGCAAAGTGCGGTGAATGCCCGTGGCCCTTTCCCTCCCCTGCCCAGACAGTGCGGGGTGTGGAGGCACCTTGTGTCCCTTCCCCACAGGGATCGGGGCCTCTCTCGGCGGGAATTTTGGGATGTGTGTGGGGAGCATCCGGGCAGGAGCAGGGCGGTGGGTGCCCAAAAGGAGGGCTCGTCCGGGAGTTGAACCCGGGACCTCTCGCACCCTAAGGAGAATCGTTCCCCCAGACCGAGGAGCTGGGGTGCACAGCTGGGACCCAGCCCAGCTCCTGGCCCCACAGGGACCCTGCCCCAGCCCTGCCTGCACCGCCAGTAGAAGCACAAGGGAGAGCACAGAGTTCCTGGCACACAGGAGCTGCCGGTGCTGGGAGTCGGGGACATCCCCAGTGGAGGGTCCCCTTTGGCAACTGGTTCGTAGGAGGGTGCTGCAGGGCTGTGTTTCATCCTCGGTGTTTCAGCCTGTCTGCCAGGTGGCAATGGCCGAGCAGGGGTTGGTCCCCTTCCCAGTGCCGGGGTCGGGCCAGACTGGTGGGAGGTAAACGGAGCTGGGTGAGGACCAGCGGTCTCCAGCACCTGCTGCACTGGGGAGCTGCTCCGGCCACTCTCCCCCTCGGTGTGCCTCATGTGCCTCTCAAAAACCTGGCGATTTTTGGGGTGCCTGAGCACTCAGAGGCTGCACTGAGACTGTTTCGGTCGGCCTTGGGCTCTCCTGGGTGAGCCGGGCAGGTGGGCGATGCCCTGGGGATACCCAGGATGCCAGAGGGAGAGGGGAGATGGCAGCGGTCGCCTCGGGGCAGTGCAGGGTCCGGGGGCAGCTGACAGCACTCTGTGGGGGAAAGGGGAGGAAGGCAGCAAGTCCCCGCACGGGTGGGACCCCAAAACCCAGCTGGTGCAGGGAGGGGAGGTGTTGGGCGCCCTGTGCCGGGTCCCAGGTCAGCACTGGGGATGCTCCCAGTGGCAGAGAGAGAAGGGTTTGGGGCAGTGATGTGGGGCACAGGGAGGGGGTGGGGGGGGGGTGGGCAGAGGGTCAGGTGTGTTGGGGGGCACCCCACAGCAGTGGGGCAGGTGGGCGCCATGGCTCAGCTGGTTACAGCGCCTGTCTAGTAAACAGGAGATCCTGGGTTCGACTCCCAGTGGTGCCTGGGCCTGGGGGCTGTTTTTCCTCCCTGCCCCAAGCTGGGGGTCTCTGTCCTACCCCAAGCAGTGGAGCCCCCCCACCCCTCTGTCCCAGGTGACCCCAGTCTGGGGGGGAAGGTATTTCCTTCTGCTCCCCTCTCCCTGGGGAGCTCACAGTGGAGAGATGACCCAAGCTATCTCCCATCCCCAGGGAATTTGGGAAATAAAGAGGTATGTCCAATGCTGGCTGGGCACCCCTACCACTACCACCACCCCCATCTTTCCCATTAATTTACACAACTGGTAGTGAATTGTGCAGGAAAACCCTCTGGACACAGGTTGGGGGTGGGTGAGTGGTGGCGTGGGGGTGATGGAGACCTGCAACAAGTCACAAAGCCTGGGGCACACATTTTTACAGCAAAAAATATGCCACCTTGCCCTTTGCCATCCTCTGAACACAGGGACAGAAGGGGACATGGGAGAGAAGGGGACATGGGAGGGGGAAATGGATTGCCAGGACCTGCTTGCTGCCCTGCCACAAGCAGGCGGGCAGCTGGCTGCCACGGCCAGGCAGAGGGGCGGCCGGGGCTCTGCCTGCCCAGCCCGGCTCCCCGGGGGAGAACCAGCCACAGCTTTGTAGCCTTTGGTCGAACAGGAGAAAAAAAATCCTCTAAAAAAGTGCTGGGAACAGAGGACGAGGTGGCCGAGTGGTGAAGGCGATGGACTGCTAATCCATTGTGCTCTGCACGCGTGGGTTCGAATCCCACCCTCGTCGGGCCTCCCGGGACCCCCACCCGCAGGGAGGCTTTTAGTGCAGCCCGCGGCGTGGCCAGCTTCCTCTTGCTTTCTCCGTTTTGCTCGTTGATGTTAAATACACGTCTGCCCCTGGATTGCTACTCCCATTTGCCAAACCTCCTCCCAGTTGCTCAGGGACCTGCGTTGCCCTTCAGTGCAACGTGCTGGCCCCCACACCCACGTGCAGGGGCAGGGTACTGTCCCCCTCTGTTCCCCGAGCTCACCTGCTGTCCATCCTCCTGCCAGCCAAATACATCTTCTCCAGGAGGCCAAGCCCCAAACTGTGGGCAGGGAAGGTCAGCGACAGGCTGGCCGTGCCGGCCGGGCAGCGATGTGGGCACATCCTGAGCCTGGGCGCTGCTGCTTTCCCTTCTGCATCTCATACACAAGCCCTGGGCATCCCTATCACGCCAACGGGAGCCAAAAGCCAACCCTGGACAAAGCTGAGCCTTGCTGAGACACCGCCACGTCCTAGAGGTGCTTTTTTTTGAGGATGGCATCGCTGCTGCTTGTTGGCAGCTCCCTCCTGTGTCTGCAGCAGTGCTTGCAGCAGAGGTTCCTGGGCAAAGGAGAGGGTGAGCTGTGCTGCAAGATGAAGGGGAAAGAGGTAAAAAGACTGGCCTGCTGGGAGGTTTCTAACTGCTGAAATCCCGGCGGTTTTGCGGAGAGGGAAGCTTTCATTCCTCAGAGCATGTCTCTGCTTCAACTCAGCTGGGGAAATGTGTTGCACCAGCCTTGCAGGTGCGTTCCATGCTCCCACCCCTTCATTCCATGGATGAGGATGTGGCCAAGCAACGCAGTGGCTTGGAGGCAAGGCGAGGATGCTCAGACATAGCTGCCCACGCCACAGACACTGCGCTGGCTTTTCGACCTTCCCTGGGGCCACGTTTCCTTCCCGTGACTTGGGGAGATACCCCCGGGGACCTGCTAGGAGCTGCTTCCCTCTGACAGCCTCTCCCGAGCCAGATAATGGTGATCAGGCTGCAGGAAAATGCCATCCCCATCCCACTGCCGTGGGATGCTGTGGGGCTTGGCCAGCTCTGCTGCCCTGGGGAAGGGGGATGTCCATGCTCAGAGAGCCAGGCACGCTGCAAGAGCGATGCAGGAGATTTCCTGGGGAGAAAGCATAGATTTTGGTGCATGGGTGTTACAGCCCTGGTGAAACACCAACTTGCAGCTGGAGACGGTGAAATGGGAAGGGGCGATGGGTGCAGGCTCCTCCTCGGGTGGTGGTGCATGGCATGGGGGCTGCTCCAGCAGGATGGGACCTGGGGGCTTGCAGGGCAGAGGCAGCTGGGAGAGGAGACAAGCTGACTCCCTTGGGACACCACACAACCCTGCTGGGCTGCCTCTGCCCTGGCACACGCCTGCCCCTGCCCTGGCATGCAGTGACGAGGCATCCTGGGGGGGACGTGCCAGCCTCGGTGACGCCGGGGAGCATCAGCCCACCCGGGGACCCGACAATTATAGGGGACATGTGGTGGCATGAAACTGGATCATCTGCAGCCCCGGGGAGGCACACAGCAGCAGGAGCCCAGCTCTCCCCAGCGGCACAGGTCGGGCTCCGCTCCCTAGGCTGCTCCCCTGAAGCACCCTGAGTCTGCTCCAGCAAGGACATGGCAGCCAAGGACGCTTCATGGCTGCGGTGAAGGGGCAGCTGCCCAGGGGGAGTCTGTCTGCGTCAGGATGCTGACTCCTGGCACCGGGATGTCCTGCTTGCCCATCAGCCGCCTGGGAGCGGACCCCGCACGTCGAGCTGCCAGCAGGTCGGCTGCAGCCCCGGGGCAAGTCCTGGGCAAGAGCGCTGGATGCAGGTGTTCCTTGGAGATGGGGTGCAGTGGGTCTGTTGCTGCTTCAAAATGTGCCTTTGCATTTGGCTTTCAGGAGAAATTTTGGGGCAGGGGCAAGCTTCCACTGTCCAGCTGGTCTCAGAGACATCTAGCCCTTGGGTTGTTGGAAATCAAAACGCAGAGCAGTGAAATTGGAGTTGGAGAGTGCTGCTGGGGCTGGTGATGCAAAGGCAAACACAGTGAGTGTTCGTCCAGGGCCATGGTTTTGCTCATGCGCTTATCTGCAGGAAGAACCAGGGCCGAGATGGCCACACATCCAGGATGTGCAGAACTTAAGAAAATGGGTCTGATGTCTTTGATTTGGTGAAATTTTCTCAGTTTTGTGGTTCCTCCAGAGAAAGCCATTTCTTAAGTAGAAAGTGCTCATTCCCTGGAATGGATATTAGTTGGAAAAACCAGCCCTTGTCTTCTCCCACATAGCTCCATTTTCAGGAAGAGGTCTTTCCCCTATGGTTTTCCTTTGATTTAATTTGATTCATTAAACAAATGTGATTATTTTAACTTCCTGACACGTGCCTTTTGTTTCCCCTGTCCCCTTCTCCAGGTAAAGGCCTTGTTTCAGTGCACAGATCCTCTCCCATTCAGCAACATGCCCTCTCTAATTGCCCCCGTGCTTTTATTTCAAGCATTGCTGCATGCGTGGATATTCTTCTGGGACATGATGGTCCGGTGCGAGCACAACCTCAGGTACTTAAACTGGGTTGCAAAACTGAAACACATAGTGAGGCTGCAAATCAGGAGATCCCAGCCTGCGTCGGGAAGCCTGGAAGGGAGTCCCCCCAGGACGGGCTGTTTTCCTGGGATCACGGGAGCGCACAGAGGTACACAAGAAAAAGGATGGAAGATGGTTAGTGAAGGGGAGGAAAGCCTGACTGGCAGAAGAAGGGTTTCATTCTTAGGCTGTGGGTCCAAGGTGCATCATGTGGCATCATGTTGTTATTCAAAAGTGGTGCAAAAAGCAGAAAGGTAAAGCTTAAAATCAAGCCTCATCTTTTCCTGCTCACCAAATTGGCCTTTAGGAGGTTGTGATGAACCCACAGCCTCCTGCCTTACTCCAGCAGGCTGGAAGGTTGCTTCTGGCTGCAGCACGTGTCCTCCGCTGCACCTTGGAAAAGCTGATTGCCTCTTTTCCCTTCCAGAATGACGTTAAAAATAGCTGGGCTTGACCCCAGCAGTTCTGAAAGGCTTTTTTGCTCTGGCAGGCAGGGCAGGAAGGGACAATTCAGTGCTATCAACTGTGGCTCTTCATGGCCAAGTCACCCTAAAATGACCCCCAAAACCCTACAAGGCATGTCTTTAACAGTGATGCTGGCAACTCCCAGCTCCACACATGCATAGCACATATGCCCCGGTACTACCACGGTTTATTCCAGGGCAGATGATGTTTGTGCCTTCATCTGGGCTCTGCTGGGGTGAAATGAAAAGCCTTCTTCAAACTTTCCTTGTCCCTGGAGCCTGATGGCTCATTCCCCTGCTTGACACCACGTCAGCGATTCCCTCTCCCCAACGTGCAGGTGATTCACGTTTAAGTGCAGGTCGGGACTTTTGCAACTCCCTGGCTGTTTAGCAGCTAACAGGCTTTCAGCAGAGCAATCTGGTGTCATGCCACAGCCTGTAATTAAAAATGTCTTGACGATGTCACTCCATCACAAGGAAGCATAGCTGTGAACTTCTGGCTCACCGCTGTTAGCATACCCAAAGAGCAGGATGGAAAGGCTCTTGGCCTCAGAAATCAGCTCACTGTGCAAAATTAGTATGTTTTGGTGTGCGTCACCTTCAAGGGTGGACTCCAGAGCCCATGATTATTTTCTTTTTAAAATTTGATGTGCCTTCCAAGCAGAATTCATACCCTGGGCGTGAGGAACAATAACAAAAAAAAAAAAAAAAAAAAAAAGCCAAAATCCTCTAAGTGGATCCAAAAGCGTAACAATTTGGTTGTGCTGGGCTAGCTCAAGTCCCCGTGTCTGTGTCTTTAGCACCCGGGCAGGAGAAATGCCCCTCCAGAATTTTTCTCCCAGCTGTGCGTGGTCCCCCAGCGCCCTCACCCCTGCAGCCCCCCTGATCCTCCTGCCGTGGATGAGACCGCTGTCGCAGGGTACATCTACAGATGCTAAACCCCCGAGCTCACCTCAGGTGCACTGGGGACCTGAATTGTTGTGCTCAGAGGAAGGTGGGGAGCAATGCGCCTGCCCTAAATTCTGCTGAAACGCTTTCCTGCCTCATGGCATAAGACCTAAAAAGTACTTTGGCCTTAGGAAGCAAGGTAATTAATGCCTGTAGCCCAAATCATTTCAATCTTACTCAGTATTAAATGGAAGCAAAACATGACAGATGAAAGAGGGAACTATTTAATCAGCCGGGTGAGCTTTCCAGGAGAAAACTGCCGGTTGTTGGGGAGTTTCAGGCAGAAGGTATGCGCCTGCTCCCCCGGGGGCCAGGGCACCCTATAAAACCCCACACGGCACCCGTCCCTGCCACCCGCTCCCAGCCGCCGCCGCTGCCTCTGCCGCCCGGGTAAGTCGAGACAGGCTCCGTCTCTTCTCTCCACTGAGCTGTTGCTTTCGTCGATGCCTTGCGCCCGGTCCTCCACAAGAGTTCAAGGTTTGTTACCTGCCTCCCTCCCGCCTGCGGAGGATGTCGGGGAATGGTTTATTTCTGCTCCAAAATGAGGAGTGCAGGGGGTTGTGGGATGCAGGGCTTGCGGGGTCCATAACCACATAGCCAGGTGCATCCTGCATGGTTTCCTTGCTGAAGGAAAAAAAAAAAAGAATAGCACATGCCCAGGTTGCAGGGCTTGATATGTCCCTGTTTACGGAAGGGCATCAGGGGTCCCTTATATTTTGGGATGGGATAGCTCAGCTCACATGAAGTCCACCTTACTCATGTTGTATTGATTTAAGTGGGTTTTGCTACAACTAGATGTGTGGCAGAGAGCATTTTGCTTGCTGAAGGCTTGCCGTCAGCTCTAAGGCAGGCAGCATGCAGGAGTGGGTCTGCTCTTGGTGCTCTCAGCATCTGGTGCCCTCCCCGGACATGCAGCTCAAACCAAATTCCTCGCTTTCTCCTCAGCGGGTTATGGGAAGGGGGAAGCTGTCTCCTGCCCATTTGGAAAGCCTTCCTTCGGGGTTTCTAAACCATCCAAACTCACCCTCTAGCTAGCTCTCCCACACCTCTTATTATGGGAGCCACTGAATGAGGGCTCAGCAGGGATGGACCAGCCTCTGCCTTGCATTTACGCCCTGGCTCTGGCTTTCAGGTGTACGTCCTCGCCGAGCGATGTCCTGCTACGACCTGTGCCTGCCCTCCTCCTGCAGTCCCCGGCCGCTGGCCACCAGCTGCAACCAGCCCTGCTTCCGCCGCTGCGGGGACTCCACCACCGTCATCCAGCCCCCCACTGTCGTGGTCACCCTGCCCGGGCCCATCCTCAGCTCCTACCCGCAAAACACGACGGTGGGGTCCACAGCGTCGGCGGCGGTGGGGAGCTACCTCCGGTGCTGCGGGGTCCCCATGGCCTCCAGTGGTCCCCGGGGGCTGGGGAAGGCGGGACTGCTGTGCCTGGGCAGCGGGCTGTAGGGGTGTCCCCGGCGGTCACCTCCTCCTGCCGATGCCAGCAGAGCGGCCGCGTCGGGAAGGACAAACGAAGCACAGGACCAAGACTGGGGAAGAGGACTAAGGAAATGCCCGTGGGTTTCCCAGCTTTGGGGGGCACCCGCAGCCCCCCCAGGAGGAGGGGAGCCTCGCAAGCTTGTCACTCGAGCCCGTGCCTCTGTATACCTTTCTCTCACTAAGCCTTACTTTATATTTCCATGTAGGTGTCACACCCTGTGGTGCTGCACAGCATTTGCTACGCGCTGGGAGAAAATGCTTATAGCAGGCTGTAGACAGAAAATGATAGTCATGGGGCGGTGGGGCAGAGGAACACCTTGTAGGGACCGGCTTGTCCCGCAGTGGGGTTTATCCATTTCTTTACCGAGTGCTGGAAATGCACTTCTCATACTCTGAACTGGTTTATTCTCCTTCTCATTAAAGTCATGCTACATCATAGCCTGAGTCTTCTGGTGTTCCTTGTGCCTCTGGTCTGGAGGGGTAGCCTGCTCTGGAGGCAACTTGCTCTGTGTGTGGAGGTTTCTTTTTTGTCTGAAATGGGAGTTTCTGCTGCTCAGCTCTGCGCTGTGCTGACCTAAGTGTGTGGTTTGCTGGGACCAGCCCAGAGGCAACTTTCTCAGCCTGGAAACCTCTCCTGCTGCCCTGTGGCAAGCACCTGCTTAGGGAGGACTTCCTGCAGGAGCAGACTTGTTGCCTGTTCCCTCGGGGAAGTGGGGACATGAAGGGCTGACATTTCAAAATACATTGGGCAGCAATTTTTTGGGTGAGCTAAGGAGGATGGATGTGTGGTCAGGAAAAAAAGGTAGAAGCGGGCTTCTTGGGAGATGCTCCTTTGGATGGTCATCCCATGTCCAACTCAATGTTTTATTGGTGATGATGAAGGGTATAAAATTCCTAAGATATACCAGGGTAAAACTAGACCTCAAGCATTAGGGTCTTCATTCTTGCTCTTTACAACAGCACGTGGCAAAAGGAGCCTCATGCAAATAAGTAGGTACTGACTCAAACCTAGGTACCCAGGTGCCAGTGAGGCATGTGATGTGTCTACATCTGGCTGTATCTCTTAACGAAGCAGCAGAAACATTTTGTTCTGCGCTGCTGCATGCACACACAGACATGCATATGTACAGGTGTGACGGCAACATTTGCCTCGAGTGAGCCCTGCGAGTGAGCCCTGCGAGTACCATGAGTACCCACGCTCCTGTGCTAGCTCAGGGAATGCGATCCCACCTGGATGCGGAGGCACCTGGTCCTACAACCCATGTCCACTGTAGCATCCCCAGCCCCATCAGAGGAAGAGGGGTGCCTGCAATGCGAAACATGGTGCAGGGTTACCCAGGTTTCCTCTGGACGCAGACATTTGGAAGCCCAAATTTGCTGAGACCTGTGACTGAGCACTGATTGATCAGAGGTGTTATGGGGAGAGGCATCCTAACATTTCTCAGAGATACCAAGCGTGAGGGACACCCAGACCTGTGGTAATGCCATCAGGAAAGATATATAAACATAATGATAAGGACATGAAGAAGAAACTATCGTTTCCCCGTGTGCTCCAGGAACAGAGGCGAGAGCAACAGCTGGACCGGCGCTCAGCAGGGAGCTTTACTGTGTTACTGAGGGCAGAGACCTGCAGGTCCTGTCCTTGTGAGCTGGCCAGTTAGAGGAGGACAAGGACAACCTCATCCCTAGCTCCAGCCCCAGCACAGTGAGCTCCATACAGAGCTCTTACCAAAGACTGGGACCCAAGACTTTAGTTGAACACATTGGAGAATAATTGTTTTACAGGGAGGGAATACAGGCGTCTCTGGAAAAAGATGCCAGGCATTGAGCAAAGCCTCTTTTTAATGTGTCATGTATCATCAAGCAGAACCTTTTCAGCAGATGGAAGAAGGATTAAGAGTCCTCCATCGTTATTGTTTAGATCTTCTTTTGTACCTTAAGCATTTTGGTAGCGTGACAATTTGCATAAAGCTTATGAGTGTTTATAATGAGGGATTATGCTGAGCTTGAAAGTGTGTTGGTCTTCAAAAGCCTTTTACCAAGCTCAACTGGTTTTATTGCTCAGGAGATCTTCACAGAGGTGCTCCTAATTTGGAGAAAATTCATGTGGCAATTGCTCAGCAGTCAGAGCACCAGGAGAGAGATGTAGTTTCACATCCCTCTTCCAAGAACTGCTCAGATATTTTTATCCCAACTCCAGAAATTGTCTGCAGAGATAGGATGCAAAATTCTCCTGAAAACTGCAATGAGGAAAAGCATTGAATTTCCAGAAAAAACTTTGTTAGAAAGCTGTAGGCATCTGGGCTTGTGCAACTGTCTTCCACCAGTCTGTTGCACAGGACAGTCCAGGATGGAGCAGGGGGAAAGACTAATGACATTTTTATGTGGCTTTTCACTGAATAACTCCACTGGTGAGATTATACAGATTTTTTTTTTTTCCCCTGAAGATCCAGTGTCTCAAAGGAGACTAAAATCAATGCAGGTCCTTGATTTGACTTGAAAATTGTGATGCCTTAGTGCAGACAGAGTCGGGGAAGTGAGAACCTCGGTGCCCTGCAGGGCTCCTGTCCTAAGGGACCTGGCACCCTGTCTCCCACGGGTGCTGTGACTCCCGGCTGGGAGCCGTGCCATCTTGGCTCCCAGCTCAAGAGCCGTCCTGAATTCACTCTGTCACGTATCCCCTCCAGCCAGCACTTGCCCAGGGCAGGACCCCACAGACCTGCTGATCTGGCCCTAAAATACAGGTTCCTGCAAAGACAGTGCAGCCAAAGGTCCTGGTGAGAAACAGAGAACTGCATACCAAGACTGAGATGAAAAATAGTGTTTAGCAGGTGGAAGGATGGAGGGAAATACCTGGGTCCTGGGGTTTGGTCCCAGCATTGCCTACTTATGGCTTCCAAAAGCATCAGCAGCATTTCTCAGAAAATCCTGGAGCATAGCCCACGTGCAACTCTTTGGCCATACCTGCATCTGTGGCATTTCATGTCTCCTGCTCACCTCCCATCTTCCCTCACCTGCTCATGTCCTTGGAGGAAACCTTCTACCTGCTGACACTCAGCATCCTCCTCCAGCAGCAGCCATTGCTTCCTGGAGACCCCAATTTCCCTTCATTTTCTTTCTTCTGTCCTTTGCTTTGGTGAAGTCAACTGCATCAGCAGAAATTACAGTGCATTAATTACGGTGAGGTACACCAGCTCAACAGGGAGCAGCTGAAACACACCGGCCTAAGAAGGTGATGGGGTCACTCCCCATTGTGGGGTCATAGCCTTCGGGGTGTCAGTCTCCTCTTTAGGGTGCGTGTAACCATGGGGACATTGCAGCCTGCACCAACACATCTGGCAAATGAGCTTGCTCAGGTTTCTCTGCATTTACGTACTTGGGGAAGCCAACAGAAGCAGACAGCAAGCATCTCGCATGGTGATGAGTAAGTTGCCACCCTGGGGATGGATGAGGTGGGGAGGAGGGGTGAAGTCATGGTTTGAGTTGGAACAAGTAGAGAAGCATAGACAGTTGTCATGGAAAAGGGAAGACTGATGTGAATAGCAAGGAGTGGAAGCCCCGGGCAGCACGGGGCTGGTGATAGGGATGGAGGGATTGGTGGTGGCTGGATGATGGCTGGGTCAACAAGAACCCGGCACATCAGTCTGTGGCTTCTCTGCACGTCCAGATGAGAAGACAAAAATCCCGGTGACTCACAGCAGTGGGACAGGATGAAGAGACAGATCCACCTCCTGTGCCTTTGCTGGGTTGCAAAGGGTGTATCCCACCCCAGCACTTGGGCGTCAAGCTGAGGGCAACACCAGGAGGGTGAGCTGGCCTCAACAGGCAGCGTCCCTCATCCTCCTTGCTGGGGCAAGGATTCCTGGCCAGAGCACTTGGGGACATGTGTCCTGGAGCCAGCCAGGTGGAGAGACGGAGCCCCTGGAGCTGGGAACCTGCAGGCATGGCAGGCTGAGATGAGACTTGTTTGCCAATAAAAATCTGCTTCCTCACCCACCAAAGCCTTGCAACGCAATTTCCCACCAAAGCAGGGAGGATGCCTCTCTTAGGCTTTAGGAAGGGGAGAGAAGTGATTGCATGGCCGGGATAAGAGGGAGGAGAGAGCACGACCAAGAGGACATCCCACCCCAGCACCCATGCACTGACCGCAGGACACGGGCTCATTGCGGTTTCTCGGAGCGCCCTCCCTGCGCCAGCCAGGGGACCCAGACAGGCAATGGCTCCAGCAAGGGCTCCGGTTCTTCCCCAGGGCTGGAGATCCCATGAAGCAGGGAAATAACAGGCCACCCACACATGTGAGTCACGGGGGAAGATGCATGCAAATCAAAAGGTGCTGGCATCCCGGTCTGGCCCTCCTGGTACTACCCGTGGGAGTGGGGCTCACAGGGCTTGCACCCCAGAGAGCCCGCAGACCTGTTGGCTCCACCAGCACCGTGCCTCACCCTGAGCCCAAATCATCGCCAGACTCCGTTCCTGGCTGTCCTACACCCCCTTCTCCTCTGAGCTTCTCCCCCTGGGGAGGGCAGCCCTCAGGGAGAGACAGGGATGAGCGCAATGAAAGTAGAGCCCAAATCCCAACGGTTTGCAAGGTGAAATACTTGGCAATTTGAGTTTCCAACTCAATAATTGTTCAGTTAAATATTCCAGGGCTGTTAATTCACGTTTGCTGAGAATTAGGTGTCTGCAGGATTCCCAAAGAGGAGAAGGGTGATCTGGTTACCGCTGTGTAAGGTAGCTGGTGTTAGCACTGGACACGTGGGGAAGGAGCTGGGCAGCCGTGGGGGGTTATGTGAGCTGGAAATCATGGGGGTGCAGTGATACCCCTGCCCATTCCTCCCATCAGAGGCTCTCTGCAGGCTCTTCACCCTGTTCCCCCCATGGCTGTCCTGTGTGGAGGGGGGTCCAACAACTCAGCAGCTTCTCAGCTTCTCACCCCGGCACAGCTATAGGCAGCCCTACCCTTGGGGACTGTGTCCAGAAAAAATCCCCCTGTCCTGCCCCAGAGCCATCCTCCCAGTCCTTCCCCCCCCCCCCCATGGCACCCATGGGACCCCAGCACCAGCACCCTGCTGACGCCCCCAGTGGCAGCTCCTGGGGGCTGGGAAAAAAGAACATCCGGGGGAATTTGCCAGTAACCTGGCAGTCACAGCTCCTGCCCCTTGTCCCAAAGCCATGCTGGCACCCATGGGGCAGGGGAGAGGGAGATTGTTACCGCTGGGACCATGTGAAATGGGTCTCTGAGGGGCGGTGGTGGGAGATGGGGCACCTAGGGCCATCACCCTGTGCCCAGCACCACGTGTGGATGGAGGACAGGGACCAAGGGCAGGGGGGATGGCTCTGCCCTGGCTCGTTGGTCTAGGGGTATGATTCTCGCTTCGGGTGCGAGAGGTCCCGGGTTCAACTCCCGGACGAGCCCTCCTTTTGGGCACCCGCCTTCCCTGGTGGCACGTGGGGCTGTGACATGACCAGAGCATGGGTTAGGGCAGTGGTGCCCAGCACAGAGGGGTCTGTCCCATGTCCTGGCTGGCACATCCCCATGGGCAGGATGGACCCCAAGAGCTGGCAGCGAGGTTCTGTGGATGCAGAGGGGATGTAGCTCAGTGGGAGAGCGCTTGCTTTGCATGTAAGAGGCCCTGGGTTCAACCCCCAGCATCTCCAGCTTTTGCCTCCTGCCCAGGCCCCCTCCCTGCCCGCTGCAGGGTTGACAGACCCCCAAACCCCCAAGAAAAGCTCTGGGGCTCCCTGCGGGCACCGAAGGCCTGGGGCTGCTACCCGCACCACCAGGCTGTGGGTGTTCTGGGGGAAAACCACAGCCTCAGCTGCACCCCCAACCCCAAAATGTGTGGGGTGTACGAGCTGTGGGTGCAAAAGGGGTGCAGCAACTTGGCTCATTGGTCTAGGAGTATGATTCTCATTCTGGGTGCAAGATGTCCCGGGTTCAACTCCCATTTGAGCCCTCCTTTTAGGACAACCCCTGCTTTGGGGACTGCATCTCTGCTGCTCTCTGCAGAGCCGGTGGAGGAGGGTCAGCACTGGTATCCCACAGCTGCCAGCAAACGGCAAAACCGTGGTATGGCCATTGGGTTTCTCTTTCAGCTGACACTGTTTTTAGCAAGCATGGATGCTGGCGCTGCGGTGGCAGGGACGGTTCGCCCAAGGCATAGCCCTGGGCAGGGGGATGTAGCTCAGCGGGAGAGCGCTTGCTTCGCATGTAAGAGGCCCTGGGTTCAACCCCCAGCATCTCCAGCTTTTGTCTCCCTGAAAATTTCCTCCAGAAAACAGCTCCTTTCTTGCTGCATGGGACATCACCCCCCCAAAGCCCATCTCTGTCTTGCATCATGGTGGCTCCCCTTGTCCCTGGAATCCCAGTGGCTATTCCCTTTCCCAGCAATCTGCCTCTGCCCCTGGGCAGACCTGTCCTCGGGGCCGTGGTGGTGGCTGAGGGCCCCGCTCTGCCATCCCCCGCTGCCCCGACAGCCCCTTCCCCAGCCAGGAGGGGACGAGTCCCGGCCACGGCTGAGCCGTGTCTCTGCCCACGGGGCAGCGGGCAGCACCTCGCTCGCTCCCGGCACTGGCAGCACCGTGGCAGCTGAGGGGCCGCGTCCGAGGTGGGGAGGCCGCCTGTCCCCCCTGTGCCGGGCAGTGTCGCCCCGTGGGTGCCCCGAGCCCGCAGGTGCTGTGCCAGCGGTGGGTGCCCAAAAGGAGGGCTCGTCCGGGAGTTGAACCCGGGACCTCTCGCACCCTAAGCGAGAATCATACCCCTAGACCAACGAGCCGGGGTGCGCAGCTGCCCGGGCACCCCCACCCTGTGCGGGCACTGGGGTGCTGTGGGGGGCAGCACTGCAAAGGCACCCCAGGGACACTTTTTGGGGAATGACCCTGTGCCAGCCCCTGGGGAGCCGAGCGGGGCTGAGCATGTGTGTGGCAATGCACCGGCCACTTCCCAGGAAAGGGGGTGCCCGGGGGGCACCGGGACAGATTTTGTGGGGCCAGCACAAGGGGAGAGAGGGGGGCACAGGGAGCCCCGCAAGGCCCCAGGATGGGGCTGTGATGGCCCTGGGGCAGGAGGGGCACAGCCCCCCCAAGCCTTTCCAGGCTTTGCAGTCCCAGAGGAGGTGGGGAAGTGGCATTTCCCGGGATGCTGAGTGGGCTCCCAGGCATCGACGTGTGCCCCATCCCCAGGGCGCTGGGGGAGCCGATGGCCGGAGAGCGGAGGGGAGGGAGGGGGCAGCGACCTGTGAGAGGTGCGGGATTCAACTCCCGGACGAGCCCTCCTTTTGGGCACACACCTTCCCCGGCGGCATGTGGGACCATGGCATCAGCGGGACACGGCGAGGGCAGCGGTGCCCGGCACAGAGGGGTCGGTGTCCCGTCCTGGCTGGCACGTCCCCGTGGGCAGGATGGCCCCCAGGAGCGGGCAGCGAGGTGCTGCCGGGGGTGAGGGCAGGAGGCCGATGGAGGTCAATGGAGGCCGATGGAGCCAATGGAGGACGGGGTTGGGAAGGGCAGGGAGAGGCAGCACTGGGCAGCGCAGCACAGAGTGGGTGCCGCGGCAGCGGGACCCCGAGGGTCTGTGATATTGTGCGCTCCCTGTGCCCCCCTGGATGCCCTCTCCCAGCCCGTCCTTGCTGCCCCCTTTTCCTGGGAGCTGGGAAAGTCTCCACAGTGGCCGGTGCATCCTCGCACGCACGCTCAGCCCCTCTCGGCTCCCCAGGGGCTGGCACAGGGTCATTCCCCAAAAAGTGTCCCTGGGGTGCCTTTGCAGTGCTGCCCCCCACAGCACCCCAGTGTCCGCACAGGGTGGGGGTGCCCGGGCAGCTGCGCACCCCGGCTCGTTGGTCTAGGGGTATGATTCTCGCTTAGGGTGCGAGAGGTCCCGGGTTCAACTCCCGGACGAGCCCTCCTTTTGGGCACCCACCGCCGGCACAGCACCCGCGGGCTCGGGGCACCCACGGGGCGACACTGCCCGGCACAGGGGGGACAGGCGGCCTCCCCACCTCGGACGCGGCCCCTCAGCTGCCACGGTGCCGCCAGTGCCGGGAGCGAGCGAGGTGCTGCCCGCTGCCCCATGGGCAGAGACACGGCTCAGCCGTGGCCGGGGCTCGTCCCCTCCTGGCTGGGGAAGGGGCTGTCGGGGCAGCGGGGGACGGCAGAGCGGGGCCCTCAGCCACCACCATGGCCCCGGGGCCAGCTCTGCCCGGGGGCTGCGTCCAGAGAAACATGTCCCAGCTCTGCCCCACAGCCGTCCTCCCTGTGCCGGCCGGCCCGGGGGCAGCCGAGGGACACCCAGTGCCTGCAGAGCCCGAACCCAGGGCCAGCGGCTGCGGCAGGCGGGGAAGGGAGCAGCGCCAGGGATTTTCCGGGAGGGAAGAGGAAGGTCAGAGGGAACATCAGCTTTGGGGGGTGCCCCATGGAGGAAGAAGGGCGGGGGTGATGGTGCACAGCAGCGGCCATTTCCGCACCGCTGCAAGGGCCAGGGAGGAGGTTTTGAGGAGAAAAACCCCGGAGACGCTGGGAATTGGGGATGCTGGGCACGAAGAGGCTGCAGTCACCTCCAGCTGCTGGCTCCACGCACAGGGATGTCAAGAGGGACCTGCCTGCTCCCAGAGTGTGCCCAGGGTCACGCAGAGCCTCAGCTGCCCCCCCAAAGCCCCAAAAGTGCCTGGGTGACAGGGGTGGGGGGGCAATGGGGTGCAGCACCCCGGCTCGTTGGTCTAGGGGTATGATTCTCGCTTTGGGTGCGAGAGGTCCCGGGTTCAACTCCCGGACGAGCCCTCCTTTTGGGCACCCACCGCCCTCGGCTGGTGTGCGGGGCCCCCGGCCGGTGGTGGGAGCAGGGCCAGGGAGGTGGGAGGGCACCGGTGCCTGGTGCCGCAGGGATGGTCAGAGTGTTTGGGGTGGGCACAGCCCACGGCCAGGATGGAACGCAGCAATGGGAATGGTGGAGTGCGACCCCTGTGTTTTGAGGCCCTGGGCAGAGCAGGGCGAGGGGTGGGCAGTGGGGCAGCGCTGCGGGTGAGGGGACTTGCCCAGGCCCCCACCCCTGCCCACGCAGAGGGGATGTAGCTCAGCGGGAGAGCGCTTGCTTTGCATGTAAGAGGCCCTGGGTTCAACCCCCAGCATCTCCAGCTTTTGCCTCCTGCCCAGGCTCCCTCCCTGCCCGCTGCGGGGCTGACAGACCCCCAACCCCCCCCCCCCGAAAAGGTCTGGGGTGCTTCCTGGCACCCGCAGCCCACCTGGAATTGCCAGCGGCCCTTTCCCTCCCCTGCCCGGGTGCTGCAGGGCACGGGGGCACTTTGTTTTCCTTCCCACAGGGCTGGGGGTCTCTCTTGGGGTGAACGTCAGTGCTGGGGGAGCAGCCGGGCGGGAGCAGGGCGGTGGGTGCCCAAAAGGAGGGCTCGTCCGGGAGCTGAACCCGGGACCTCTCGCACCCTAAGGAGAATCCTTCCCCCAGACCGAGGAGCTGGGGTGCACAGCTGGGACCCAGCCCAGATCCTGGCCCCACGGCTCCACAGCCCCACGGCCCCGGCACTGCACAGCCCAAATGGTGCCCAGCGCAGGTGGGGGCTGCCCCGGGGCGCTGCCCTCTGCTCTCAGCCATCGGGTCCCCCAGCTTCCCCAGGACGTGGCACGGGGCGATGGCAGGGAGCCCCTCGGCATCTCGGCACAATGGTCCTCAGCTCCCAAACACCGCGGCCCTTGACGGCTGCTTCCTCACCTCTCCTGGGTCTGCAAATCCTGGGGAACCCGGGGGGGGCTGTGCCCCTCCTGCTGCGGGGCCATCACAGCCGCGAGGCCCTGGGGCATTGCGGGGGACGCAGCCAGGGAGCAGGGTCCCTGGGGCAGGAGCTGCTCACCAGGGAGGAGGTGCAGGGCTGGCGCTGCCCGGGTTCCCTGCACGCTCCCTCCCCAGCTGCCCAAGGGCCCCCAGCACCTCCAGCGAGGTCACCCCAGGACCCTCAGCGTGAGCCACCCCAGGACCCCCAGCATGGGCACCCCAGGCCCCCATCGTGGGCACAGGGCTGGCAGGTAAAAGCTCTCGCTGTGAGCAGGATTCGAACCTGCGCAGGGAAACCCTATTGGATTTCGAGTCCAACGCCTTCACCCCTCGGCCATCACAGCCCCAGCCCTGGGCACCTGGGGGGACACCTGCCCCCCCATCCTCGGCACCCCCTGCTCCCCCCTGGGTCCCCCCTTTTCCTGGGAGCTGGGAAAGTCTCCGCAGTGGCCGGTGCATCCCCACACACACGCTCAGCCCCGCTCGGCTCCCCAGGGCTGGCACAGGGTCGTTCCCCAAAAAGTGTCCCTGGGGTCCCCGGGGTCCCTTTGCAGCGCTGCCCCCCCCAGCACCCCAGTGCCCGGCACAGGGTGGGGGTGCCCGGGCAGCTGCGCACCCCGGCTCGTTGGTCTAGGGGTATGATTCTCGCTTAGGGTGCGAGAGGTCCCGGGTTCAACTCCCGGACGAGCCCTCCTTTTGGGCACCCACCGCCCTGCTCCTGCCCGGCTGCTCCCCCAGCACTGACGTTCACCCCAAGAGAGACCCCCAGCCCTGTGGGAAGGAAAACAAAGTGCCCCCGTGTCCTGCAGCACCCGGGCAGGGGAGGGAAAGGGCCGCTGGCAATTCCAGGTGGGCTGCGGGTGCCAGGAAGCACCCCAGACCTTTTCGGGGGGGGTTTGCGGGGGTTGGGGGCTCTGTCAGAGAGAGGCCCCGATCCCTGTGGGGAAGGGACACAAGGTGCCTCCACACCCCGCACTGTCTGGGCAGGGGAGGGAAAGGGCCACGGGCATTCACCGCACTTTGCAGGTGCCGGGAAGCAGCCCCAGCCCATCGGTGCCCACAGGCAGCCCCAGAGCTTTTCTGGGGGCTTTGGGCGTCTGTCAGCCCCGCAGCGGGCAGGGAGGGAGCCTGGGCAGGAGGCAAAAGCTGGAGATGCTGGGGGTTGAACCCAGGGCCTCTTACATGCAAAGCAAGCGCTCTCCCGCTGAGCTACATCCCCTCTGCGTGGGCAGGGGTGGGGGCCTGGGCAAGTCCCCTCACCCGCAGCGCTGCCCACCCCCTGCCCACCCCCTCGCCTGCTCTGCCCAGGGCCTCAAAACAGCCAGGGGTCGCACTCCACCATTCCCATTGCTGTGATCCATCCTGGCCGTGGGCTGTGCCCACCCCAAACACTCTGACCATCCCTGCGGCACCAGGCACCGGTGCCCTCCCACCTCCCTGGCCCTGCTCCCACCACCGGCCGGGGGCCCCGCACACCAGCCGAGGGCGGTGGGTGCCCAAAAGGAGGGCTCGTCCGGGAGTTGAACCCGGGACCTCTCGCACCCGAAGCGAGAATCATACCCCTAGACCAACGAGCCGGGGTGCTGCAGGTGGGCAGGAACCCCCGCCCTGACCCCCAGTGCTCCGGGAACTGGCAGGGGATGGTGCCTGGGGAATCCCTTTCTGCCCCAAGTATGTTCAGAAGTGGGAGGTGCCCCTTGCTCTGCTCTGGCATGGGGCTCGTATCTGGACATGGCCACGGGCTGTAAGTGCCCCAGCTCCAAAAGCCACAGGGCCAAAGGACCAGCACGGGCAGCAGGACATGCAGGGTCAGGCAGCCCACAGGCAGGGGATGTAGCTCAGCGGGAGAGCGCTTGCTTCGCATGTAAGAGGCCCTGGGTTCAATCCCCAGCATCTCCAGCTTTTGCCTCCCCAGAGCCACCTCCTCCACTGGGCTGTGCTGATAAACCTCACGTCTACTTCTGCAAGGCCTCCCCAAAAAACGTTTTCTGTGCCAGCACGCAGCACCTCAGCACTGGGCAGAGCTGGCCCCGGGGCCGTGGCGGTGGCTGAGGGCCCCGCTCTGCCGTCCCCCGCTGCCCCGACAGCCCCTTCCCCAGCCAGGAGGGGACGAGCCCCGGCCACGGCTGAGCCGTGTCTCTGCCCATGGGGCAGCGGGCAGCACCTCGCTCGCTCCCGGCACTGGCGGCACACCGTGGCAGCTGAGGGGCCGCGTCCGAGGTGGGGAGGCCGCCTGTCCCCCCT